>NW_026606626.1:747500-767500 GCF_029890125.1 Rhinichthys klamathensis goyatoka | reverse complement strand
GTGAGATATTTGAAAAAGGGGAAACTAATATATAGACTCATTACACGCAAAGTGAGATATTTGAAAAAGGTGAAACTAATATATTATATAGACTCATTACACGCAAAGTGAGATATTTGAAAAAGGTGAAACTAATATATTATATAGACTCATTACGCAAAGTGAGATATTTGAAAAAGGTGAAACTAATATATTATATAGACTCATTACACGCAAAGTGAGATATTTGAAAAAGGTGAAACTAATATATTATATAGACTCATTACACGCAAAGTGAGATATTTAAAAAAGGGGAAACTAATATATTATATAGACTCATTACATGCAAAGTGAGATATTTGAAAAAGGTGAAACTAATATATTATATAGACTCATTACATGCAAAGTGAGATATTTGAAAAAGGGGAAACTAATATATTATATAGACTCATTACACGCCAAGTGAGATATTTGAAAAAGGTGAAACTAATATATTATATAGACTCATTACACGCAAAGTGAGATATTTGAAAAAGGTGAAACTAATATATTATATAGACTCATTACATGCAAAGTGAGATATTTGAAAAAGGTGAAACTAATATATTATATAGACTCATTACACACAAAGTGAGATATTTGAAAAAGGGGAAACTAATATATAGACTCATTACACGCAAAGTGAGATATTTGAAAAAGGTGAAACTAATATATTATATAGACTCATTACACGCAAAGTGAGATATTTGAAAAAGGTGAAACTAATATATTATATAGACTCATTACGCAAAGTGAGATATTTGAAAAAGGTGAAACTAATATATTATATAGACTCATTACACGCAAAGTGAGATATTTGAAAAAGGTGAAACTAATATATTATATAGACTCATTACACGCAAAGTGAGATATTTGAAAAAGGGGAAACTAATATATTATATAGACTCATTACACGCAAAGTGAGATATTTCAAGCCTTTATTTGTTATAATTTTGATGGCTTACAGCTTATGAAAAGCCCAAATTCAAAATTAGAATATTGTGAAAAGGTTTTCATATCTGTAAGCCATAATCATCAAAATGATAACAAATAAAGGCTTGAAATATCTCACTTTGCGTGTAATGAGTCTATATAATATATTAGTTTCACCTTTTAAGTTGAAGAATTACTGAAATAAATGAACTTTTGCACGATTTTCAAATTTCACCTGTATATTATTGCATCTATTTATTTATATGGAATTCCTTACTGTGATATAATTGCATAAATATTATAAATATAAGTATTATTAGCATAAGCATTTCTTCTTTTCAGACACATTTGAACACGGTTTATGTTTTCTGAAAAGGGCAAGAGAATCTTTTGTTTTGCTTTTAGGAACAACATCGAAGATTCACTCAGTTTTAGGTCTGGAGATGTTCAAAGTGTATAAATACATAAATTAATTGAATAAATATTGATTTAATCGAAGGTGAAAGTGATCATTTATAAGAAAAAGTCGTTTTTTAGGCCATTTCTCATGACCAAACGGCAACATTTTCCTTTTCTTTCTTTTAACCTCTAACAATTGTTTGCTCTAGCCAGTGTTGAAACCCTTTAACATGATGTTTTATTATTGATCTTCTAGTTGGCGCCGTACCTGTAAACCGTACCTGTATTCACACACATTATTTCTGTTAGTTTCTGTTAACATGACGAGACTTGTAAGGCTATAAAACAATTCTCTGTGAATATCCAGCCTCAAAAACCCGAATTAATCACGTTTCATTGATATTACCATCATACCGATGTCAATCTGTCTGAACAGTGGCGTATGAACCTGCCAGTTTCACATAAAAGCAACGCCACATGATGATGGTGGAGGTGTCGTAGAGTAATTCCTCTTACCGTAACACAAGACCTCGTTACTCCTAAAGATGTGTGTGTTTAGTCTTGATTTGAAGGTGTTCTTCTACAGTACAGAGTCCTTGTAGATCACAAGTGTTAAAGTCCAGGGATAGACCAAGCTCGTCTCCACCCTCCTCTCAGCTAAACCTGTGTGTGTGTGTGTGTGTGTGTGTCACACCTGGAGACGCAATCTCAGCTCACCTGAGCGCCGTGTCACTCTTCACTCTTCAAATCTGGGAAGGGCGAAGCTGGTTTCTGCCACTGACTCGTGTCGTGGGGCTTCGCTCATTACTAATCTCTGTGTCATTGTTCTGGTTCCTGTAGGATTTACTAAAGCTTTGTAACGACAGCGCTCTCTCGCTCTGGGACGTGTGTGTACAGGCGGACCAGCGTTACACAAGTTCTGCTTGCATTCCCATGACCGTACACACACACACACACACACACATCAAAGCCTAAATGAAACCCGTTTCTTTGTCTCCTGATTCCGAGTCAAGTTGAGGCAAGACTTGTTGTTGTTGTTTTAGCAGTGAAGATCTGAGATTTCCGCTTTCTACTACAGCCAAACCACTATTCATTCATGACACTTCTCACATTATCAGTTTATTCGCTATCGTTTCGAAAATGGTGATAAATATGAGCAGAACTCAGTGGATATTTGACTGGTTTTGTCCGTCCTTCTGTTAGACTCTCACACATGAATTATGTTGAATATCTGTCAGCTGTTAAATTTAACTACACACTTAGATAATACCAGTTTAGCTCAACCAGTGGCCAAGCAATGCTTCATGTTGTTCAGTGTGTGTGTAAAAAGAGCATTAGCAATTACAGAAAACACACTTCAGCAAAACATCATCATAATTTTTGGTCCGAAATTTGTATTAATGTCACTGGTAGTCACTGTATGAAGAATTATTGGGTATAATATGTCACAGTTTACTCTCCTCACTTACATAAATGAACTATAGTGTCCTGCACACACTAGTGAAACAACATCACAAATGATTTGTTTGGAGGTTCGACACTAAATGTTGGTCTATAAAGCACATTATTACCTATTCTGGTTATGAATCGCCAGTTAAATTGTAAGTCATCATCTGACCAACCTGTGAAATGACCTTGTTTTATTGAAATGACATCTTTTATTGGTGGGTAAATCTGAGATTGGTTATTATTACCCTTGTTTTATAGCAAAATATACAGGTGAGCTCGACGATATTTTGTTAAAGCCAATGCATTTCTCAAAACCTTTAACCCTAAAACATATATAAATAATAGGGCCATATCCTGCATCTTTAATGTGATTGTTAACAGACACACTTTATCATAACAGTTTTAAAGAAGATTTTCAACACTGCACCACAATGGAATTGCACTAATGCGTTTTATTATGAAAAAACGTTATATATATATATATATATATAGGCATCAATTATATTATTGCATTTATTCATTTACTTGGAAGTGTTTACTGTGAATGATTGCATTTATGCATAAATAACACTATTACTATTGGCATATTGAGCCCAAATTGAACACGGTTTATGTTTTATGGAATAGATAATATTTGTTATGCTTTTAGGAAATCGGAGATCTCATGTTAATGATTCACTCAGTTTTCAGTCTGTGGAAGCTCCAAGTGTATAAATACATCAATTAATGGAATAAATATTGATTTAATCCAAGGAGAGATAATGATAATGATAATCTATAATAGTAGGATTTCTCACAAGTGGTAGTCGTAGTTATAATTTATAAGGAAAATTATGCTTTTGGACAGGCTTTCATGAGTTGTCTCATCCATCCATCCAATCTTTTTTTTTCTTCTTCTTTTATTACATTTTTTACATTATTATTTATTTAAGTTTATTTGAATAGGGACAAGTATGTTACATAAGCTCATGCTACAACATTTTAGCCGAGGCTAATTCTCAATGTTAGTCCCCATATATATATATATTTTTAAATTTTTATTTATTATTTTTTATTAATTTTTTTTATTTAAAAATGCACCCCCCCACCCCGAGAAATGTAGTGTCAAACCATCAAATGTATATACTTCTCCACCATTAGATCATGCCATAGCTTTGAAATATTCCATAATAAGGTCTTCACAAACTCTCAAACTAAGTATTTGTTCCTCGTTATCAGCCGGTTTCAAATAAAAACCTGTTCACCCTGTCTGCACGTGTAAAGACAATCATATCTAGACAGTCATTGGCAATCGCTCCAAAGACTCTGACCAGTATATTACACTTACTGGGAATCACCAGCTTTGATGTACAACAACCCTAAACAAGATATACTTCAGGACTTATGCTTGCTTCCTCCAGTTATTAAATATTTAGTTTCTTCATTGCGAAAGTGCCTTGAACAGAGTGTTTTTCCCCTCCAAACATCATCAGATGTTCCCTGTGCCGTCTGGATCCCGGATGGACGCCAGATTCGAGGGGAAAGCTCAAGCGCTGGGGTTTCTTCATGCTTGCTTTCCGTCAGACTCCTTTCAAACACGTCCAATAAACAAAGCGCCGCCCTTCCGTCTTCTGCTTCAAACACACAGGTCTGATCGCTCACATAAACCAAACATCGGCTCTTCGTCATAACCTTTACCCAGAGCTGGAACTGTGAACTCTCATTCCTCTCTCTCATGCAAACACATCTCAATATTCCTGGAGTTTGCTTGATTGCTTTGGCCTGATGTTTCGAGAGGCTTAGATTGTTGAGCTGGATCCAGACTCTGGTTTCTGCGGTTGTGTTTTTGTACAGACTTGTTCTTGTACAAGATGTTTTTTTTGGGGAAATGTTTCCTGCAAGTGCTTTTGTCTCATTATCGTCTGTTTTCACTCTTAATCGCTCAACTAAACGATCCTATACTCGCGTATATTATTATTCTGATGGAGGATCACCTGCTCAACGCTCTCTTAAACTTCATGCGCTTTCTGTGGTGTCTTTATAATGTTTTTGATAGAAGTCTCTTCTGCTCAGCAAGATCAAAAATACAGTAAAAATAGTGAAATATTATTAGGATGTAAATCAGCTGTTTTCTATGTGAATATATAGTAAAGTGTAATTTATTCCTGTGATCAAAGCTGAATTTATTTGATCAAAAATACAGTAAAAATTATGAAATATTATTATAATGTAAAATAACAGTTTTCTATGTGAATATATAGTAAAGTGTAATTTATTCCTGTGATCAAAGCTGAATTTATTTGATCAAAAATACAGTAAAATTATGAAATATTATTACAATGTAAAATAACGGTTTTCTAAGTGAATATATAGTAAAGTGTAATTTATTCCTGTGATCAAAGCTGAATTTATCTGATCAAAAATACAGTAAAAATTGTGAAATATTATTAATAACGGTTTTCTAAGTGAATATATAGTAAAGTGTAATTTATTCCTGTGATCAAAGCTGAATTTATCTGATCAAAAATACAGTAAAATTATGAAATATTATTACAATGTAAAATAACGGTTTTCTATGTGAATATATAGTAAAGTGTAATTTATTCCTGTGATCAAAGCTGTATTTTCAGCATCATTACTCCAGTCTTCAGTGTCACATGATCCTTCAGGAATCACTCTAATATGAGGATCTGATGCTCAAGAAACATTTATGATTATTATCAGTGTTTAAAACAGTTTTTTGTGGAAACTGATGCATTTGTTTTTCCCAGATTTTCTTTGATGAATAGAAGGTCCTAAAATAATCTTTTGTAACATTATGAATGTCTTTACTGTCACTTTTAATCACTTTAATGCACCTTTGCTGAAGAAAAGTATAAAAATGTATTTTAAACCAAACGGTATTTAGTGCATTATATTATATATTATTATATATATTTAAGAACAATAATATCTTCTGACATACTTTTTTTGTATTTTTGTTGTCAGTGTTCTATCAGGTTTAGCTTGGCTGTGTGTGTGTGTGTGTGTGTGTGTGTGTGTGTGTGTGTGTGTGTGTGTGTGTGTGTGTGTGTGTGTGTGTGTGTGTGTGTGTGTGTGTGTGTGTGTGTGTGTGTGTGTGTGTGTTTTACGTCTGCTGGCACCACATGATATGATGCGATTATTAAATCAGGGATGTTTTGTTTGGAGTTTCAGAGCAATATTGCACATTAATGAGCTCAGATGGCATAACTCACACCAGTGCCAGGTTTACTGTAAATGCAACACGCTTTTTAATGGATAACAATGGGTGTGTGTGCCATTCTTTACTGAACGCCTCTGATGTTATACCGCTCACATCAGCTGCTCGCTTAATGAGGGTTTACTTCCAAAATCACCGTGATTATACATTATATATTGGATATTTCAAAGCATCTGCGTTCTGTAGCTGTTGGCTGGTGTTTCTGCTCTCCAACACTGGCATGATTTGGAGTAATCGCAGCTCTAAAGGTTAAACGCACACACACACACACACACACACACCCTCTTTCAGCTCAGTTGAAGTTAGTTAAACGTTGTCTTGTTTATTTCTCGCTTTGAGTTCTGACACTAATGCATTTGCTACATCAAAATCTGTTTGTAAAAGCCTGTTTTACCGGCTAAAGAAGCTCCCGCCGTGATCCAGTGTGTCCAGACTGTTTTATTTGCTTTAGCCATGTGTGTATTGTGTGGCCAGGTGTTCTGGGCGAGTTTTTATTCTTTAACACTGAACAGGAAGTTGCCGTAAAGTCACTCCTTTGTGCCCCAATATTTTATTTATCTTTTTTTTTTCCACAATTTTTAATCACCTTTTAACTTTTTTTTTTTATTCGCTTAAAATAGTCCTGCAATATTCATTTATTTACTTATTCTTATTTTGTTTATATATTTATTTTATTTTATATTTAATTTTACAATCTTTTGTGCCACATTATTTTTTAGTATTTTTATTTGCTATTTGTTTAAAAAAAAAAATTTAAATGAGCTTAAATAGCCCTGAAAAATAAATGTAACTTATTTTTTCTATATTTAAATTACATTATTTAATTTATTAATAATATCTTCTTCTTTTTTTCCATTATTTTTATTTTACTTTACAATACTTAGAAGGTCTTTTCTGCCTTATTTTTTTTTTTAGTATTATTTACTATTTCTTTTCCACATAATTTTTTGTTTTATTTATTTTTACTATATTACATTTATTTATATATTTTCTATTTTATTTTACAAGTTATTTCTTAGCACATAATTTATTTTAGTATTTTATTACTATTTCTATTACTTTTTTTTATTGCTGCAATATTTATGTATTCATTCATTCATTCATGTCTTTATACTATATTTTATTTTTGTATTTTATTTATTTTACATATTTCATATTTACATAAACATTTCTAAACTACTTTTACTGCAACAGACAATTACACGGAAAATCATAGCAGTGTTTGACACACTTTAGTAAACAAAACACACACCTTTTATATCTTTAATCTATCTTTAATCTGACTGGTGATTCAGATTGTTCAGCCTGAGCTATTATCTCTGTTCTCATTTGATCTGTTCTTCATAACCGCTTCATTTCTCTAGATCTGGTGGTGTTATCTGCAGTTTTGAGTCTCTAATGTCTCACGATGATCTGTAATGAAGCGTCTGACACACATGTATGTGTGATGACAGATATGGCCCCGGATGAATGGCGTCTCCTCTAAAGCTCAGGGTTTCAGCACTCGTTCCCGAGCGCGCTTGAGAATAGCCACGTGTGCAGAGATCTGAGCGAGTGTGAAGAGGAGAGATGTTCTGCTTGTCATCATCCCGTTATCTATAGCTATCATTCTTAAGAGAGTGTGTGTGTGTGTGTGTGTTTAGCTGGCCGTAGGGAGTAAAGCAGAGTGACGTCAAATGTGTCTGAAGATGTTCAGTTCATCACATTCAGGTTCTATGGTTCTCTGATGCAGAACTTAATAGGTAACCAGTGTAGAGATGATAATATTGGTGTTATATGATCATATTTTCTTGACCTAAGAACTCTAGCAACTGCATTTTGGACTAATTATAGCTTGTTTATTGCGTATGCAGGACCAGCTAATAAAGCATCACAGTAATCTAGTCTAGAGGTCATGAATGCATGAACTAGTTTTAGGAGCTTAACAGTGTTTATGAGGTGTTTTTGTAACATATGAAATATGATTTTTGAAAGACGAGTTGCTGTCTAATATAACTCCCGTGCCTTTAACTGAAGAAGATGAAGTAACATCCTTCTAAATGCAAATTGTATTTTAAGAGTAATAAGTAATACGTCTTTTCTGAATTTAATAGAAGAAAATTACATCCAATATTTTATATCTTTAACTCACTCTGTCAGCTTGGATAATTTGGAGATTTCATCTGGTCGTGAGTATCATTGGCATAAAATAATTCTAATTCTATAATTCTAAAACTAATTCCATGTTTTCTTATAATACTACCAAGTGGCAGCATATATATTGAGAACAGCAGCGGGCCGCACACAGAGCCTTGAGGCACTCCATAATTTACTGACATTAGATTTTTCCTCATTTAAAAAGACAAAATGGCAGCGGTCTGATACATATGATCGATAGACCAATTTTCAGTTGGTAAACATGGTGACGTTGTTTTGTGGGCGGAGCTTAGGTGGAGGCAGAACGATCCCTCTGGCCGCTTCACTAACGCTAGTTTGCAAGTTTTGTTAGCTTGTTTTTTAACAATGACTGGAGAAAATCAGATTTTATCTTAATGTGTAAGGTCACTCAGTGTCCAGGACCGCGATTGTTATTTGCAAAAGGAACCAAATTGGCTGATCCGTACACGCTTAACGTTACTCAATGGATGGACGCTACCTCCGGTCGAGTGGCCTGACTTCTACACCTATCCGATAGAGAAACCGAGCGTAAAGAGAAACTGAGGGCATGTAAATCTATAACTATGTGCTGAATGGTCATGTACAAGATCCGCAGTTCTGCCAGCGCCGAGAACACGACAATGTAAAGAGTGACATTACGGTGCATTTTAATGATGTGAATATTTTCTAGAAATAAAAATTCCAGATGCAGCATATTCATTTTTCATCGATTCTTGCAGCCAACAACACAACAAGATGACATTTAATAATAATAATAATTTACGCTCCTTATTATGTAGCCGAATCTGTGCTGGTTTGTATTGGCCGCCTCCAGTTGTCCGTTTGTTTTGCCTCCAGCTAGCGCCGGGACGTGACTGTGACGTCGACTCGAAATGGGTCTAAACCAGCTTAATGCCTGACCCTGAATACCTGTGTAATTTTGTAGTCGATCTAAGAGTATTTTATGATCGATTAGTGTCAAACGCAGCGCTAAGATTGAGTAAAACTGTATTGAGATACAGCCTTGGTCTGAAGCTAGAAGTCTAGAAGAGTGCAGTTTCTGTGTTGGAGCCAGAATGCAGAATAAAAATGTTCATAGATATAATTTTTTTGCAGGAAGGAACACAATTGAGCCGACAAAAGAACCTTATTATTGGTTAAAACTTAAATTAAAATTAAAGCAGAAAATATAAAAAATAAAAGCTATATATAAAAGTTCTAAATATTAATAAATACTATAATAGTTTATAAATAATACTGAAATAACACTCGATCTATATTTTAGTCTACAGATGTGAATGTGTTTCTGAAATAGACAGTTTTAGTTTAAATAGTCTTAAACTACACTGAAACAAATTAGTTTAGGATTTACTCTGAAACAATTTTCACTCAGAAATTGCTAGTAAATTTTACAAATAATTAAAGAAATATTTAATTAAATGTTAAATAATTAAAATTAATTAAATAATTAAAACAATTTACAAAATATTTAATTAAATGTGAAATTTAGAAGTAGAACGACTGAAATAGTATTTTTTGTAAGCAGGGTTAAACTAACATTTTTTTTAGTTGAATATTTTTTTTTACACTTTTAAAAAAAATAAAAAATGAATGAAACCTACATAGACATATTTACAAAAACTATTAAAAATGATAAAAACACAACTAAATCACAAAGACTTAACTAAAATTAAAAAGAAAACAGAAAAGAAAAAATATAATAAAAATTATATTTGAATAAATAGAAATAAATTCGAAATATTAATAAAAAAAACTATAATAGTATCACAATGAAACTAATAACACTTTGTTAAACAAACTCCAAGAATGTTTTTAGTGATGCTATTTAAAAAAAAAAAAAAAAAAATTAAAAGACGAGACAAAGTGTCAAATTCCAGATGCAATTCTTCTGGTCTCACAGTGAGACACTCACACTCACACTCACACACACACACACACACACACACACAGAGTTTCACTGAAGATGTGATGGCGAGACGAGCACTGACATCATCACCAGCCGCTGATGTCACCGGTGTGTTTACACTCCCGTCTTGTCATACGAGTCTCTGCATGTCGAACACAACACACACACACTGCGCAGTTTCCTGCAGGAACCACACACACGCACTGCATGCTGGGACGCCCCGGTCAGGAGTTCGGGAGGTGTAATTATGCAATGTTGTCGAGTGAGTTTGGTCAGACAAACATGTGCACTTGGGCTCTTTCACTTACTGGTGAACACTAGAACTAAATGAGGAGAATTACTGTATGCTTTTATTATATAAAAAATAGAAATAAATACTTGAATACACATGTTCTTGTGTGACCTTGCGAATAGCTTAAATAGGTTGCATTTCATGGCAAACTTGCTGTTCTTCATCAACACTTTATGAAATGCATGCAAAAAATAAACCGTCTTTGCTAAATCAACTGGCTTTGCTTCAGGATCCATGTTTTATAAAGAAATACATAAGTAACGAATAGTTTAACATTGAAATAGAATACACTGCTGTTTGAGGTCAGTCTCTTCTGCTCACCGAAGCTGCATTTATTTGATCAAAAATACAGTAAAAACAGGTAAATATTATTCCAATTTAAAACCGCTGTTTTCTATGTGAATATACAGTCGAAATTAATTTTATTCCTGTGACCAAAGCTGAATTTGTACTCATTCTAATATGCGGATTCTGCTTTTGTGGAATCTGTGATGCGTGTGTGTGTGTGTGTTTCAGGATTCTTTGATCTTTGAACATTCTAAAATTTGAAATAGAATCTTTTTAACATTCTAAATGCCGTGACTGTCGGTGTGCATTCAGAGCCGTGTCGCTGGAGATCTGGGACTTGACGGCGTTCCCGCTGGGAGAGTTTGTGTGTGTAAAGTGATGCCTCTTCTTCTTCTCCGCTTTGGTTGAGTTTACTGAAGATGCAGCAGTTGTTTACGTACTTAATTGAGCTTGCGTGATATTTGGTGGTTAGGTGGGAGACGAGGCCTGAGCTCATGGAGCTGGAATGATAATGGCGTTCGTGCTTCCCCTCGGTCTCTCTCTCTCTCTCTCTCTCTCTCCTGTGGTTAATGCGAGAGACCCCAGTCATCTCTTCCAGATGCTCCTAACCCTGCAGAATCACTCTCTCTTCATCTCTCCTGCTCGTCTGAGTTTCCACAGACACGCACACACACTTCAACGCTGTGAGGATCCTTCTCTTCACAGACATCGCTCAGAAGAGCTAAGCGATGCTGCTATATGACATATTTTGGCTCGCTATTTATTTAGAAATGGATTTATTTATGCATTTAGAGATTTTGTTCATTTAAAAATGTATTTAAAATGCTGCAATTAATTTAGAAAATGTATTTAGGAATGTAATTATTTAGACATTTATTTAGTCAGTACTGATTGATGGCTATATTTAGGCCAAATATGAATGATTTTTGCGATGATGGATGGGTTGCAACTTCATACTATTAAAATAAAATAAATAAAATTTGATATGACAATATTTAACATTAGCTGTATTTAACAACAGAAATTGAATAATCATATGTAAAAAATAAAATACTGTTTAGTTTTCACTGTATGAATTAATTATACACTGATTCTGAGTTATTGAGTCCAGAGCAGTGAGTGATCTTCTCTGTCTTCTGTTGTCTGATTAACATTAAAGGGACAATGCGTACTTTTTTAGGTATTTTATTATCTAAAATCAATATTTTTATTCATAAATATGTCCTCAATGGTGTACAAATACCTCTGGCAATTATCTGACTTATCCTCGTAAATGAAGAATTTATTATCTTTATATACTTGGGACGGGTAGGTCCACGGAGGCTTCCATGTCGTTCCGCCATCTTGAAAAACTATAATAGCAGAGAGGGACATAAAGTACTAGGCACTCGACGAGGTGCTATTAGAAGACATCCTGTCATAGCTTTTTGGTACATAACGGCTACCGTAGATACAACACACATTTGAAAAAGCGAGGCGCTGGAGAGCACAATTCGTTTGAATGCAAAATACAATTTCACCAAAATACAATGGGAGAAATTCCTACACATTGTCCCTTTAAGCACACAGATGGACGCAGGTTTATTAGGCTGCTGTCACTTTAAGAGCCGCACGGACACAACACACTGACACACACGCTTTCTTTCTCAGCTGTTTACTCCATTGAACACATTCCTGACTGTGTTTAACTGTTGTTGAGTTCGGGATCTCGTGCGATCTGAGAGTCGGCTTTCTGTGAGCGTGAGTACTTTGCTTATTGCATTAAAGCAACACTTAGTAAGATTTTTTACCTTAAAATAATGTTTCCAAAATCGTTTCAGTGGTTCATCAAGTCGTAACAGGGTGAAAGGCACTTCTGGATTGGCTTTGCGGTCCTGTATCTGCTATAACCACGCTATGTAAGATTGCCAGATCGGGACGAGTTTCTGTAGTTCTAATGAAACATAAGAAAACTACAAATTTGACTTGCCTTACGTCAAGCGTTACAATAGTCATTATTTTGTTTTTCTTCGTTTCTGATGTCGGAATACATCATACTTTCATGAAATCCTGCAGCGTACTCTACCTTGTCTGTGGACATCGTTCATTCCAAAGCCGGCGTCGGCTGCGCTAGGCTAAATTATTTACCACAGCGGTAATGGACAATTCCACTTCCAACCTGTAGGGCGACCGCAGAGGAAAAGTTGGTGTTGCTTTAATAATTAAGTCATGTAATCTTTTGGAGTACTAAAATCTAATTTACTATTAAAATTACATATATTGAAGTTTAAGATCATATGAGCAAGTAGGGTTGCCAACTGTCCCGAATTAGCCGGGACGTCCCGTATTTTGGGCCTAATTTATTCGTCCCGTAAGGCAGCGGTCCCCAACCTTTTTTGCGCCACGGACCGGTTTAATGTCAGACAATATTTTCACGGACCGGCCTTTAAGGTGCTCCTAAAAACGCGGCAAAAACCATGGGGAATTTCACCAGCGGATTCAGGAGCTCCGCCTGGACAATGGGAGGTTCAAAGCCTATTTCAGAGTGGACCAGGACCAGTTTGATTATATTTTAAGAAAAGTTGGCCCAAGCATCAGTAAACGGAGCTTCTGCCGTGAAACTAACTTATCTCTCCTAGGCAACGGCTCTGTATTTGTCTGAGGTTAGACTATAACTGAAGTGGTCATAAAACACCAGAAATAGCAAACACATACACATTTATATATAGAATATAGAACAATTCTGTATAAACAATGATGGATTTAACAAGGAATCAGTTGTGAGCATTAATATTTTTAGTAAACATATTTTTTACTAGTAACTAGTGCAGCAGTTTACAGTGTGGAAGATGATTGGTTGGTTCTTGTCACGTGACCTGCAGTGCGCTTGCGGCATTCTGAAAAGTTGAGATGTTTTTATCTCGATGCGGCGCGGACGAGCTTGGAAAAAACGGGCGCGTCGCTTCCATTATGAGCGCACATACGTGTATACGCACATACGCCTACATTTGAAATAACAAACTTGAGCGCGCAAAAGACACGATATGTGAACAGGTAAATGTGTGAATAAATAAAACGGAAATAATGTAAGTTATTTATTCTTTCTGTGCGGCCCGGTACCAAATGACCCACGGACCGGTACCGGGGACCCCTGCCGTAAGGGACCTCCCTTGTCCCGATTAAATAGACTGCTGATCTAACCACTGACTGATACACCAGCAACACGCACGGTCATCATCCAATCACAGCGCTCCCCTCTACATTGAGAATTATTTATTCTTTTGGGACAAATCATTGTTTGATTTGCGAACAGAATCCTCTGCTGTCGTCGCTCCCGGTTCGATTCGGACTCGCGCTAACGGCGAATCCCTTTCACTGTTCGGCCGGGTTTTGATTTCGGCAAATCAGTTTTGGTGAATTCGAACAACGTGATTATTGTTCATGAGTCCGACATCCAGCCACGAAGAAAACATGAAATCTTCCTGAGGGAATAATGCTGATGTGATTTGATGCTCAAGAAACATTTCTGATTATTATTAATATAAAAAAAAAAAAAAAAAATCAGGATTCTTTGATGAATAGAAGGTTCAAAGTAGATTTATCAGAAATAAAAAAAAAGATCTTCTTTTCTAACATTATAAATGTCTTTACTGTCACTTTTGATTAATTGAATGCGTCCTTGCTGAATAAAAGTAGGCTATTACTTTCTTTAATTTCTTTAAAATGCAGTGTATAATGTTACAAAAGCTTTCTATTTCAGATAAATGTTATACTTTTGAACTATGGTTTGTGTGTAATGTGACTTTTTTGTGTGACCTTAAAATTCGTTTTAGAATTAAATTGTACATAAATAGGTTAAGCAAAACAAATGTGTTTATGTCTGAGAACCTTTTAAACACATACGAACCTGAAAGGACATATACTGTGATGCAGTACAAATATTTTGAGTGTCCCTTATTTTCCTGTAAAGAACCACGATTATCCCGCATTTTTCTTTTCTGAAGCTGGAAACCCTATAAGCAAGTCTTAAACAGTTTAACAGAGAGTAGAATCTGTTGAATTCTTGATTCTGATTGGTTGACCAGTGTGTTGATTAATTCTCTTTAATTGGTGTGAAGTCATTCCAGGTTTGTTGAGCGCATTATAGTTGCTTATCATTTCTTTCTGAACCGGTAATGAGCTGTTTGAAGCAAAGATACATAATCTGAGGCACAAACAAGAGCGTTTAGAGATGAAAACCTGTTATGCATTTCATGCTGAGGGTTTGGGGTTTTAACATTGAAGCACATGATTATACACTGAAAAAAATGGATGTAAAATGTTTTGGTGTAGAAAATTCCAAGTAAACTTCACCACATTACATTTGCATAGAACAAACTCTATAGTATCAGCAGTTCATCTGTTTCACTGAACGAGATGCTGTGAGTGTCTCTCGATGATCTAATGCTGAATCAGTGACCCAGAACACAACAGGAACTCTACAAACTGGCTCAGACACAACACAATCCTCAATGTTGAGTCAGATTTCTGAGCTCAGCTGCTCTGAATGTCGTTCGTGATTAAAACAGGTCGTTCATGAGGACGACGGTTCTTCACTTTACCTAAACAGTACACTCATGTAAAACAATATACACTATTAAAAGCTTCCAAATAAAGTTTTCCCTGCAAAGCCATAGAAGAACTAGGTTTGCCTAAAAGAGCTTTTCAGAAACTTTTTCTTTATAAAGAACCTATTGTGGAATCTCTGATTCATGATTGTTTATATCATGAATGTATATTTGTCCATGTATATGATTTGTCCAGCTCTATGTATACAAATTGATGTATGTTGTATCTACTTTATCCGCATACATACAGTAGTGATGTTCGGTTTTTGAACGAATCATTCTTTTGAGTCGGTTCACAGAATTGAACTGAATCAAACTTTAGTTCCAGGTTGATGATTCAAGATGCTCTTCTGAAGTAACAGCGAATTAGCCAATGAGGGTCACTGAGCCAAAGAGCCCGTTCAGAATGAGCCAATGAGGGTAACTGAACCAAAGAGCCCGTTCAGAATGAGCCAATGAGGGTAACTGAGCCAAAGAGCCCGTTCAGAATGAGCCAATGAGGGTAACTGAACCAAAGAGCCCGTTCAGAATGAACCAATCAAAAAGAAGCTTCAACATTTAGAAGCTGCTCATTCGATTCTTTTTGAGTCGAACATGACTCTCAACTCTGCCTGTAGGTTTGATTCGTTTATTTCTAGACACGCTCATGTTTGATTCTGTGAACCGGCTTAAAAGTGCGATTCATTCAAGAATATTCACTCAAGAATCACTAACACACAGTTCACTCACATTCAGATAGATACCATACAGCAAATCTCAACTGCTTGATTGTTTATATCATCTCTTAATGTTACTACTATATTGTCGCCCAGCTCTAATCTGATGAATGTGACTGTGAGACATTATAAACCCTTACATCAGGATTTCAGTAAAGCTGCTTCGAAATAAATACAAACGAATACAATTGTCTTGACTTGACCAGGTTTCCTGACTCCATTTGTGTGAATGTAACGCTCAGCCAAATGTCAAAAACACAGTGTTTTCATTAAATCATCTGTGTGTGTGTGTGTGTGTGTGTTTCTCAGAGTTGTCTACGTAACGAGCGTGACTACGAGAGTGTGGTGCTGATGCGACTGAGACAAGCTGAAGAGAGGAAGAGGCTGATCGAGGAGATGAAGAGAGAGGAAGAGGACGAGACGGCGTGACCTCACACACACACACACACACACACACACACTTTGACCTTTGATTTTACAGGAATTAAACATCAATAAAGCCCTTTTGGAATGAACATTTTTGGTGCTTTTCTATGGCAGGATCGTGACATAACCAGCAACATTTATCTTCACGGGAATGAACATGAAGTTAATGTTGAAAAATTCTATTTCAAATTTGATTCTGCTGTAAAGCAGCTTTACTGAAGACAATTCAGTTCAATGTTGATTCAGTTCAGTAACTGTGTCGATCGATGTTGAAGTTCTTCAGTCAAGTTCAGTTCAGATATAAGCAGCTCTACAGAAGACAACAGTGTCATTATTATATTATTCAGTTATTATCTATCATTCTAAGTATTCTGATACAACAAGAAAATTATGAAATATGGACATGAAAACGGTTCCCAGTTAAATACTGGGACTGAAAAGACAGAAGTACAATAAACCGTCTGCTATTGGTTGGACAAACAGATATTATTTTATAATATTTTGCTTTCGATGTGAGATTGTGCGGCCTTTCTTTAATATATATATTTTTTTTTTAATCAATTTCAGTGACATTCAGTCGTTTTAAAGTGATTTACTGACTCAAGTCTGGTGTGATCGTAATTGATGTATCTGAGATCTTGACTTGAACTGCAGAAGACTCATATTCTCATCCAGGACTTTTATTTTGACACCTTGTGGAGAGTTCATTATTCTACATGTCAGCTCCTTTACATCCATCAAAACAGTGGTTGTGAATAAATCATCAATGGAGATGTAATATTTTTTGTCTTAATGTAACACAAAAGTTTCTTTTTCCTGACTTTCTCTTTTCACCCACGATATTATCTGGTGTCTCAGAGCACTTGAACGAAATAATATCATTTCTCTATGCATGTGTGACAGAATGGACTTAAAGGGATAGTTCCCCCCAAAATGTAAATTCTGTCAGTAATTACTCTCCCTCATGTTGTTCAACCCCGTAAGACTTTCGTTCATCTTCGGAACACAAATTAAGATATTTTTGACTAAATCTGAGAGCTGGATCACTCCTCCATAGGCTTCTAATGGATCGAAACTGGCCGGCCCAAAAGTTATTAAAGACATCGTTAAAATAGTCAGAGTGACTACAGTGGCTCAACCTTAAGTTTATCAAGCGACGAGAATACTTTTTGTGCGCAAAAAACAAACAAAAATAACGACTTTATTCAACTCTTCATTTCCTTCTCTATGGGCCGTGAGATTTCACGTAGTGTAACAGCGCAGCGCTTCTGTGTTGTACGTCACACGGAGGCTCACTATTGGCCGACGCTGGTCATGTTTGTGTGTGTGTGTGTGTGTGTGTGTGACGTACAACCCAGAAGCGCTGCGCTGTTACACTACGTGAAATCTCACGGCCCACGGAGAAGGAAATGAAGAGTTGAATAAAGTCGTTATTTTTGTTTGTTTTTGCGCACAAAAAGTATTCTCGTCGCTTGATAAACTTAAGGTTGAGCCACTGTAGTCACTCGGACTATTTTAAACATTGTCTTTACTAACTTTCTGGGCCGGCCAGTTTCAATGCCTTAAGAAGCCTATGGAGGAGTGATCCAGCTCTCAGATTTAATCAAAAATATCTTAATTTGTGTTCCGAAGATGAACGAAAGTCTTACGGGGTTGAACAACATGAGGGAGAGTCATTACTGACAGAGTTTACATTTTGGGGTGAACTATCCCTTTAAACGTTTCCTTTCTGCTTGAGACGGTGTGTGTTCTTGTGGCGTCATCAGCCAGTCATTAGTCACATGACGTTTACGGCGCAGGTGATTGGCTCAGAAACTTCAAGGAGGGCAGCAAGACTTCCAAAGCTGACTGAATGTGAATGCGAGTGTAACTCCAGGTAATGTAGACATCCTTAGTGCCGGCCAAAAGGATTTTAAACAGTGCAGTTTTTTCATTTGCACCAATTAATCATTTACAAGATCAAACAGAAATGCAAAAGTGAACAGCTTTCTGATTTGTCATGCTGTGTGTTTGTGCTTCTGGTTGCGTTTTGCATGTTCTGTCCACATTCGGTCCTCGTGTCCATCAAACCGCAGAGATCCGACTTCACCACCAGACTTCCAGTTACTCACTTTTCTAAGAACACTTTCCTTTCCTTCTGCTGCTTCTATCCATCATCTGTTTGGTCTCCTCGCGGCCGTCACATGTTTCTGTTTACTTATGTGGGCTTTTCTCTTATATTCCTGGAAAGAAGAGGAACACACAGAGTCTCTTTTACATTACAACACAGGAAATACAATTACAGGCGTCCTCAGGAGAACCGAGCAGGAACCGCAGTCTTCAGCCGGATCAAGAGGTGGAAAAAACATGCAAATCAAGCAGAAATTCATTTCTGACGTACGTTTTGTATTTTTGCATTGCAATGCAAGTGAATTTGATATTTAAAAATGTTCATTTTAATATAATATTGTTGGATATAATGCATTATTTACTCTAGGCCCTCAATAGAGTTTGATTTTTGGACCTTCATGTTGAAAATTTTGGGCTTTATGGCGAAATTCTCTAGTGTGTATAAAAGTCTTACACCTCTATTAAAACAGCTGTTTTTGTGACGTAAAAAAAGAAAAGAAAGATAAATCAAATCAGAACTTTTGCACATTTAATAAAAAAAATGACAACCAATGCATTGCCACTGAAAACCAAAGTTACACATTTCAGGAAAAAAAGATCAAATAAAATGTTTGAAGAATAACTGATCATTTAATGTGGGTGTGTAGAGTTTCTGTCACTGTATATGATCAAACATGCAGCACTTTACAACAGATACTTTATTTTTAATTATAGAGTCTCATACAATCATACAGAAACAATATTAACATGTCAAGATTAAACAAAATATAGCATTTACATATTCTGTAAACAAATTTAATACTGTTCGAAACTACATATGACAAGGAATGTGGGGTTCAAATAATTATTTTGAGCTGATAAAAATTAATATGTAATTGCAAAGCATTTATTTAAAGACATAGAGATGCAATAGATTCAACATTGTCCCTTTTGCACATATAATAACGATGTTCCCACAATCAACTTAATGAAATGATTTATATTACTACAATCGCAAAAAGAATTTTCCATACATATAAAAGTGCCCAAATGAAATCACATTCTGATGGTATTGATAATATTGCTAGTTCAGTCACAGATTTCAAATACTTTAGATAATTTCATCAAACATGTAGCTTTATTTCTTTTGTAAACGTTGATTCTGTGATCGCCTGGTTGACCTGGAACACACGAGCCGTCGAGTCACAGCGCGTCACTGGCCTCTTTATGAAGACACCAGACCAGAGTCTGTCCGACGCCCGTCATACTGACAACTCTGAATCCGATCTTGTCGAGTTTGTCTAAGACGAGTCTCGGCGGCTCGTCCACATGATACTCGGAGCTGTGAGACACACAGATCACAGGAGGAAGGTTCAGCTCAAGATAACACGCTCTCTGAGCCTGGGTGAAGCCTGTGATGTGTATCTGTGCGTCCACTGGGACTTATAAGCTCATGCACTGAAACATGTGTCTGAGAAATAACTGAACACTTACAAGATGTTTGGCAGACAGACAGACAGAT
>NW_026606626.1:725000-742500 GCF_029890125.1 Rhinichthys klamathensis goyatoka | reverse complement strand
ATTTATTATAACTTGTCAAATTTGCTCCTTTTTGGGTGTGAGCAAAAACGCACCATTTTTGTGTGTGGCCCTTTAAATGCAAATGAGCTTTACCTCCGCCCCCGTTCAGAAGAGGGCGGAGCCTCTACACGAGCTTCAGAGACTCCGGCGATAACAACACAGCCCAATCTCACTGATCCAGAATCGGGAGTAACCAGCAGCGAGTGCAGCCTTACGGAGAGACTCAGGGAGAGCTTCACTTTTACACGTTTCTGAACGGTTAGTGGAGACATTTCTGTAGTTGTTGTGGAGTTACACTGATCATCTCCTCATCATGTTGAACTCTTCCACAAGTGTCCACAGTTCCTGAGGTGTTTATAAGACAGCGGTGACATGTTCTGGTCAATAGTGTTCAGTGTCGTCTGTGCTCAACCACAGAACAGTTTCAGGCTTTGCTCGAACTTTTGCCATTGTGTTAGAACTGGTCTCTGTTGTCGCTTGCGAAACTAAATGTCGGTGCCGTGTGTGTGTAAACGTGCAGATTAAGGCGTGGTAACATTATAATAAGATCCTCTTTATGTGTCCCCTTTCATTTTAAATATATCAACTTTTTATATGCTATACTTTGTGTGTGCATTGTGTGTTCAGTGTGCTATTCCAACGCTATCTCACGACCAATTCCTACGAATTCGTACAAGTGATTGAACGGTGGCTAATTCGTACGGATTCGTACGAAATCCCTCATGAATTCTACGATTTGTCTGAACCCACGTGATGGTTAGGTTTAGGGGCGGGGTCAGGTGTTGTTCATTGGTACAAATTCATACAAATTTTGTACGAAATATGTACGAATTGTCATCAAAGTGGCCGGAAGTCATTCATTTTCAATGTGAGCCGGCAGCGCGGCGCGGAGAAGTTGAAGTCAGGTCAACTTTATGGTAATGAGCGATGACGCGGTTCGGCGGCAACCAATGGGAATGTAGAAGTGCTCCGTTCGAGAGGAGTCCAGGGAACGCAGTGTAAACTTTGGCTCCGACCACATTAGTTCCCAAGCAAAAAAGATGAGAGGATGATCATGTGAATTTGATAAGAAGGTGCGCAACATTATTTATAGGCAAGATTGTCGCGCTAGAACGCTTGTTTTTCAACAATGCAAGTTAGATTAGCACTTAATGAACACAAAAGCCACACCACATAAATGGCTTGTAATTGGTTTATTTAGTTAGCAAACATGTCATTATAATTGTTAAGTTCTTTCCATCGATCAATTTCTTACATTCACATTTAAAAGATTCCATGAGGTTAGCTTATACCCTATGGTCAGTCTGCATCAATAACGCTAGACATGCTTGTTTTCTTTGCGGCCCCTTTAAATAAAGTTTTAAAAAAGACTAAGCATTCGATCTACGTCAGAGCGTCCACAAATCTTTCCACGGCGTCGTTGGCAGGGCGGCGGTTTAAAGTGTTAGTTCCCCCCAAAAAGAAAATTCGGTAACACTTTACAATAAGGTTTCATTAGTTAACGTTAGTTAATGTATTAAAGGTCCAGTGTGTGATTTTTGGCGACATCTAGCGGTTCGGTTGCGAGTTTACACTAAGGGGCCCACCGCTCACCCCTCCCTTCCGAAGAAGCTACGGTGGCTAAAACGGGACAAACATCGTCGACTGAGACAGCAGAGAATAGCCAGCGTAAACCAAGTTTCTGTACCACAGTGCATTATAAACCACATCATGGATAAAGTTTCAGGTGAGGATCAAGGGTCTTAATACATAATATAATAATAGTAATCAGCTGATTGTCTCACGAACGTAACCAGCACATTTATCCCCACATAGCAAACCCATAATACAGCGAGGGAGAAGAACCACATGAAAATATGCAACTATATATTTTTTCTAACAGGGTAGTAAAAGTTTAGCTGGCTAATATGAGCTGTTACTGTGGCTGAGCCTTGTTTAAACTCGACGCGTCCGCATGAGCCCAAAGGTGCGCGCGGCAAAAATGACGTGATTGTAACAGCGCGCGCGCCTCCGCATCCCCTAGACACACTTACCACACACACAATAGGCTTTTTTTCTCTGATTTTGGAAACTCGATCGACTTAAAATGCTTCCAAGATCGACGGGTTGGTGATTCCTGTAACTGTTTTATGGTCAATGACAAGAGTAGCCTACTAATCAGCTGTCTCACGAACGTAACCAGCACATTTATCCCCACATAGCAAAGCCATAACACAGCGAGGGAGAAGAATTAAGTTACATGAAACAATCCAACTACATATTTACACCACTGACAAGGGAAAAGTCACTACTCACGGTGTTTATGACTAGCTTCTTCTAGCTTCCTGTGGCTTCTCTTTCAAGGTAGTGACGAAACGCGCTCTGTAGCGTTGTGTGTTCGCGTTCGGCTACGGTAGAAACATGACGTCACAATATGGCGACCTTCACAGAAGGGGATTCCCGCGCCTATGTAGATATAAATGCCTCATTCTAAGGTAATAAAAACATTACGGTTTATTAAGTAAGTTCTTTATACACCACTGAACACATAGTTATGGATGTCATATTGCATTTCTGTTAATAAATACTCAAAAATGTTACACACTGCACCTTTAACTCACAATGAGCTGTACATTTGTTACTGTATTTATTAATCTTTGTTAAATGTTAGTTAATACAAATTCAGCTGTTCATTGTTTGTTCACGTTAGTTCACAGTGCATTAACTATGTTATCAAATACAACTTTTGATTTTAATAACGTATTAGTAAATGTTGAAATTAACATTAACAAAGATTAATAAATGCTGTAGAAGTAGTGCATTCTTAGTTCATGTTAACTAGTGTATTAACTAATGTTAACTAATGAAACCTTATTGTAAAGTGTTACCGAAAATTCTGTCAGTAATTACTCTCCCTCATGTTGTTCAACCCCGTAAGACTTTCGTTCATCTTCGGGACACAAATTAAGATATTTTTGATTAAATCTGAGAGCTGGATCACTCCTCCATAGGCTTCTAAGGGATCGAAACTGGCCGGCCCAGAAAAGTTGTTAAAGACATCGTTAAAATAGTCCGAGTGACGACAGTGGCTCAACCTTAAGTTTATCAAGCGACGAGAATACTTTCTGTGCGCAAAAAAACAAAACAAAAATAACGACTTTATTCAACACGCATCACACACATGACCAGCGTCGGCCAATAGTGAGCCTGCGTGTGACGTACAACCCAGAAGCGCTGCGCTGTTACACTACGGGAACTCACTCGAGGCCCACAGAGAAGAACATGAAGTTCTTGAAAGAATCTTTTGTGTTTTTAGTGTGAAAACGGAACCTTTTGTGGAATGGAAAGATTCCATGGATGTTAAAGGTTCTTTAGAACCATCAATGCCAATAAAGAACATTCATTGTTTAAGACACTCTTTACAAATCATGTTTTGTATCAAGTTTATGCCAGTTTTATGATTACAGTTGATGGGTCACACACATTTGAGACTCAAATATAACAAAATATAAGAAAGATGAACTCGAGACGAGAGCCTGGATGCACTTTTTCCAGCTGCACATTAGAACATTTCTTGTTGGGTTTATTCTCTAAATAGATTTTGTAAAAATAGATTTAAACTTCATTTCTTTTAAGCAAAGAAAACAGGAAACCGCAGAGCGTGAATCTTTAGAGTCCAAAACTCTTTTTTTGTGATTGCCGCGATGCCAGAACATGTTCCTGGAGTTCGCCCAACTTCCTGTGTTCCTGCAGTGACTTCCTGTCCGTATCTCTGGGTTTATGAAGTGAGGGTCACTATCGCTGAGGTTCAGGTGATGGACTGGTTTCCTTGGACGGTTTAGAGGTCGTTTCCGGACTTTCACACCACCGCTTCTTTTCTTTGGGATTTATTTTTAACACGTGTTTATTTTTATTGAATGCTTGAGAAAGATGAACAACGTTTGCTCACAGAAACTGTTCAGGAATCTGGATGATGCCCTATAAATAAAACCAGAACCGTCCGGATGCCTTCAATGAATGTTCAACCTCATTGTTGGCTTGTTTTGTTGTTGTTAATTTACTAAATGAAGCCCAAACTATATTGTGTATGTCAGTTAGGAAAAATCTGATGAAAGATGAGATGAATGTCAGCTTTCTGTTTGAATTGTTCTCTCCTGAATTGAGAGGAAAACCTGTTTCACACATTCTGAGGACGGAAAAGAGTCGTTTACTTGTGTTGACTGATTTATAAAAGACACACCCGTATCAAATTATTAATAGTTTTCGCTAGCTTTTGTGAGCAGTTAGTTCACAAATTTCTGCAAAAGAATGTTATTCTGCGCAGTTTATTTGTTGCATGCCTTTTTATGTGCACAATATTGTAAAGCTTTGAATAAAACAAAGATTATTGGAGTACATCCTACAAGAAAATACTGTTTAAGTCTTTGTACATTTTAAAATTTCGTTCTTAAAGGTACAATATGTAAGAATTTTGTAATAAAATATCCCAAAATCACTTGCACAGTGTGATATATTTCCTGCAGTTGTGTACTTACAATATCCCAAAAGTCTCCAAAGATTTTTTATTTCAGAGAAATTCCAGTTTTAAATAAGTGGCTGTCCCGGAAAAATTTGTCGCCTGTCAATGACGCAATATCCGCGCTATCCTCGGTTTCCGCTCGTACTGCCATAGCGATGACGTAACCATGGCGACAGACGTGGACAACTGCGTAGTGCGTAACGTTTAGCGGCACGCAGTTCTTGTTTCTTTCAAACATAGACCATGGCGAGCAGACTTTGGGACAAACAAGGAGAACTAAAATGAGGATCAACATCAGCGTGGCGTTTTCGAGATGCCGAGAGCTAGCGTCCGCGACTAACTTGGACTCGACAGAACTTGGTTTACAAAAAATGTCTTCATGCCTTAAAATAGCTTGAATGTAATTCGACACCCTTGCCTCATTTAGTATGCGTGGTTCTATGAATATGCAAATGAGCCCCGCCTCCACTCACTCACTCAGCTCAGAGATCCACTGGTTGACGAGCACACGTTGATCTGATTGGTTACAAGGTCGTTTGTGACGTCAGAAACACCAGCGATTTCAAACCGTGTTTTTGAGACTGTCTTTGGTTCACTGCAGTTTTAAGGAGGAAATACTCAGCAATGCTGTCGACTTATGAACTTACACATGGTGTGTCTGAAAGCGTATTAAAAACACCACATAGACATATAAACAACATTAAAAGCTTGATTTTCACCACAGGGGGGCTTTAAGAGTTTCTATAGGAATACATGTTTTTTTTTTAACAATTACGACTACTTTTACATGCAATGTAGTAATGTAGGCATTGGCAATATTGTGATTAAACTTTTTCTCATACAGTACTTTAAGCAAAGTGATGCAATTAAACTCATAATCGTAGTAAAACGGTGTATGCCGGTTTTAATCGCAATAAACAGGCATCACATCTCTGATGAATCTAGCATGCTGAAGAAATGTCAACATGAATATAATGCAATATATTGATGGTCGAAATATTGAAATGGGGACATTTTAGGCGCGTCACCAAAACAATTACTAAAGCCGGATACCAAAGAAACAGGCGAGTGTGACCCTGGCGTCCTGCTCGATTCCTTCCCAACAGCAAAGCTCTTGAACGTGACAAATTCGCATTTACGACGTCAATTTCCAATAGCACCTGAAGGCAGCTTAAGTCCTTACTCTAATTATTGAAAATAATCACATTATTGATGCACATGTAAAATATCGCATAAAACATTTGTGAACAAAGCTGCGTTTCCATCCCATGTGATCAAGAGAACAAAATCGTCACTTCCTGGGAAATTGGCGCAAAATATAAGTAATAAAACTGTAAGTTTCTGCACTCGGGCTGTTTTTCCCTCCATCATAAACGAATGTGTCTCAGAGCGTCAGACGAAACACAGTAAACGCTGTCGTGTTCTCTGGCGTTCGGATGCTGGTGTTCGGGAACACACTCGTGTGTGTGAGACGCTTCTGGAGGGAATTACACCAAATCATTCTGATCACACACTTTGACTTTCAGAAACACCAAACCAACAATAGAGATGCTGCGATGCCATTTGTCCGCTGGTTACTCCAGTTATCCAATCACAGCTGACGCTGAGGCGAAATCACATGAGTTTTGAGTTTTTTACAGTCTATGGTTTTGAGGGATTTATTCAGTAAAAGTGTTTTTGGTCGTAGTTTATGCACTTCTTATTGGATAAAAATGTATCTGCCTCAATTGGGCACTTATGGTTTTTATGCGCATCTTTTCGTTTCCCAACAGCGTTTTTAATGCAATATCCCAAAAGGCACATATAGGTGAATGGAAACATAACTAGTGAGTCCTAAGCAATAATTTTGGTTTGCTCTTCAAACCAGTCATGTGTCTAGAAAACAATGATCCGTTGTAGATATTTACGTTTATTGTAAGCAGCCAAGTCTATTACTTAAAGCAGCTGAGGGCTGCTGGACGGTGCTTGTTAATGGACCCGCACGCTTAGGTTGTTATTCACTGCAATGTCCACACACAAGTTAATATGCTTACATTGTAGATTTATTTTACTGTAACTGGTTTTCATTTCTAGTAAGCAAGAATCCAACAAACAGTCAATAAATCCACAGTTCTTCACCAGTACAGATTTCATACTGCACAGCATGGCATAGCATAACTTTCATAGACAGTAAAAGAAATGGACACAGCGACCCCATAGACTTCAACGGAGAAAAGTGAAGTCAATTCGAAGCACTCACTTCCTGATTGCCAAGCGCACTGCGCATGCTCACACTGAGCTGGAAGACGTAGATGTGACGTGAGCAACCTGACTGACAGCTGTACGTCTTCTAGTAGCTGTGCCAAGAGGAATCTGAATCATTCCCTTCCGAATCTTGCAGAGCCGGAGATCGTGAGTATTAGCTGTTCATGAGCTAGCAGGAGCAACTTTACAACTCTCTATGGGCTTCTCCCCTAACTTTATGCCTCCACGTCCCCCCGATTGCGCGTGAGCTTCTATTTCTGTCTATACGGTAATTTCTCTACTGTGCGACAGAGAGTCGCGTGTTATGACGCAATCGTTAGCCTATTTTTACAAAAACGGCTTCTACGGAGCCACAACGTAAGACACAAGGTAATGGAGCCTTTTATACATTGTTGTGTTTCTTTAGCAATAAATAATGGCGTCTTTAAACGCCTCAGATGTAAAGTTATTCGCTGTCAAAGTGACGCCAAAATGAATGGGAGTCAATGGAATGCTAACAGTTGGTCAAGGCTTGCTAGCCGATGGCGGCTCCCGGGGAGACTTCAGTTTCCGGCTGGTGGATTACCCCCTTGATAACTTTAGCATAGCATATAGCGCAGTGTGGCGTAACGGTCAAAAAACTGTGTGCACCTTTCCTCCAGCAACACCTGTCACCTGAAGAAAGGTTCCTACCTATATTCAGTAACCAATTACCCAAAGAGAGACCCCTATTGGACACACACTTGCATAACAAGTTTTAAATAAAGACAAAATGGCTCTTACATACCGGCCCCTAATTGAGAATCAACCCAACACATAACAAAGAGCCACACATAAATACAAATAGTGAGCACAATAAACACACATGATGCCAATAACAAAACCCCTTAGCCCATAGACTCAATAAGTATATTTATCATTATGGTGGAGAGTTTGCACAGGAAGAAACACATTTTCTTTGTAAAATGTTAAATTGTTGTGCACTTTTCCCAGTAAAGATGTTCAACTCTGTTTATATTAGATCTGAATCTGTGAAAGCGACGTCTGTCTAAATGCACTTGAATTGGGTAATTTATCTTGTTTTAACAAATGATCTCGTGGCTTATTGGATAGAAACCGGAAGCCTGCCGTCTGAACACGGGTCACGGGTCTCTCTCGTACAGATAAGACGGCGTTGGCTTAAGTGACAGTGATGTAATTGTACTACCGCTTTGAGAAGAACCATATGTCTGTAGGGTCCTGTGAATGTCTTGCTCTCTCGAGCTCGTAAATCAGAAGCAGAGGAGGGAGTTGGAGAACGCGACCGTGAGCGTTGTAGCGTCGCCCAGGACTCGCGGCGCGATGCGTATCTTCACAGGATTAGCGGTCATGGTGAGCAGGAGACCAGATGTGGAGCCGGGGCTGCACTTCTTTATAAAGCAAAAGTGTCTAAGCGTGGGAGTAAATCTTTATCTTTAATGATGCTTGATGCCAAATGAATGAACACTTCGCACACTTCACCAGATGGATCTGGATAATATTCAATCCAATCTGACTCCTGACCTGTAATGCCTGGATCATAATCATAATCGTAATCATACACTGTTTGTTCGTTGTTGGCCAGAAGAGAACCGAGCGACCGAGTCTGGTTTCTCCTAAGGGGTTTTTCTCCGTTATCATTGTCCAATTATCAGTATTATTTTCTCTATTTTCTGATGATTACACAATGATTTGTTCTTTTTCAAAACGTAAATTTAACAGTATTTAAAATATTCAGTTCGATTTATTACAGTTTTCAATGTATAGGCCTATAGTAGGGGAACTTATTGTAAAAAAAAAAAAATTCTTCATTCTGCCACGAGTTTTTGGTCGCCTTTCTCACCTTTGGCTTTGGGGACATTTAATTTAATATTCAACAATATTATTGATCTCCTGCATTGACACCATTATATGAGAACTGAACTGAGCTGGACGATGACATCACAGTCTCCTCCAAAGCGTATACACTCGCCTAAAGGATTATTAGGAACACCTGTTCAATTTCTCATTAATACAATTATCTAATCAATCTAATCAACATGGCAGTTGCTTCACTGCATTTAGGGCTGTGGTCCTGGTCAAGACAATCTCCTGAACTCCAAACTGAATGTCAGAATGGGAAAGAAAGGTGATTTAAGCAATTTTGAGCGTGGCATGGTTGTTGGTGCCAGACGGGCCGGTCTGAGTATTTCACAATCTGCTCAGTTACTGGGATTTTCACGCACAACCATTTCTAGGGTTTACAATGAATGGTGTGAAAAGGGAAAAACATCCAGTATGCGGCAGTCCTGTGGGCGAAAATGCCTTGTTGATGCTAGAGGTCAGAGGAGAATGGGCCGACTGACTCAAGCTGATAGAAGAGCAACTTTGACTGAAATATCCACTCGTTACAACCGAGGTATGCAGCAAAGCATTTGTGAAGCCACAACACGCACAACCTTGAGGCGGATGGGCTACAACAGCAGAAGACCCCACCGGGTACCACTCATCTCCACTACAAATAGGAAAAAGAGGCTACAGTTTGCAAGAGCTCACCAAAATTGGACAGTTGAAGACTGGAGAAATGTTGCCTGGTCTGATGAGTCTCGATTTCTGTTGAGACATTCAGATGGTAGAGTCAGAATTTGGCGTAAACAGAATGAGAACATGGATCCATCATGCCTTGTTACCACTGTGCAGGCTGGTGGTGGTGGTGTAATGGTGTGGGGGATGTTTTCTTGGCACACTTTAGGTCCCTTAGTGCCAATTGGGCATCGTTTAAATGCCACGGCCTACCTGAGCATTGTTTCTGTCCATCCCTTTATGGCCACCATGCACCCATCCTCTGATGGCTACTTCCAGCTGGATAATGCACCATGTCACAAAGCTCTAATCATTTCAAATTGGTTTCTTGAACATGACAATGAGTTCACTGTACTAAAATGGCCCCCACAGTCACCAGATCTCAACCCAATAGAGCATCTTTGGGATGTGGTGGAACGGGAGCTTCGTGCCCTGGATGTGCATCCCACAAATCTCCATCAACTGCAAGATGCTATCCTATCAATATGGGCCAACATTTCTAAAGAATGCTTTCAGCACCTTGTTGAATCAATGCCACGTAGAATTAAGGCAGTTCTGAAGGTGAAAGGGGGTCAAACACAGTATTAGTATGGTGTTTCTATTATAATCCTTTAGGTGAGTGTGTATATATATATATATATATATATATATATATATATATATATATAAAAAATCAACATTAATAACTTTCTTACAACAAAAATGAACCATAACTGAACTTACTTAAGCTGGACTGTGATGCTATTTCTTCTGGAAACAAACTTTGTTGCATTATTTTCCTGTTATCTCTGTAAAGCTGCTTTGAAACGATCAGTATGTAAAACGCACTATATAAATAAATGTGGCTTGACTTCACCGAGCAATATCCGTCATTTCAGCGTCTCGATTAACTATAGACCCGATATAGTCCAGCTATGAGGAACACACTTCTAGACAAAATAACCTTGAAGTTGTTATTGCCAAAATATATTGCGAGATGTATAATATTCCATCATGTAAGCAAAGTAAACAGTGATTACAAGACGTTTGGTTTCATTTCTTTGTTATCTAATTGATGTCTAGTGTATTCTTGGCCTCTGGTTTAGACGTCTATTAAACTTTCTCTGACAGCCGTGTTTTAGCCTAGACGTCTAGGCTGTGTTTGGACGGATATTAGATGTCTTTTAAACGCAAAATTGCTTGCTTGGAAATGTCGTTTGACACGAGCACAATGCAGACTTTAGTGTGGTCTTTCTTCAACACAGGTCTGGGACAAAATTCCCATTTATCCCTCCAGAAAACAGCCTTTCTCTGCAAATAAACTGGAATAAGAGAGAGTATTTTAACATCCAAACAACTGCATGCATCAACCAGTGTTTCAGTCCAAAATATGTCCATCTGAAAAGCATCTGTATTTGTATTGGAACTGAATATCTCCTGTAAGCGTCTTCTGTGTCAGACCACACGCAGGAAACTAAAAGATGCCGTTTCACAGCGAATGTTTTGTCTCCCGTTGCCCGTTTGAGTCCCAGCGGTCTCGTCTCACAGTTCATATTTATTTGCGTTTTAGTGATTTGCATCATATTGTTTTTGTTTCAATCCGTACAAAATGTTACCAGTGCAAATGTCCTTCTCAAACGCAGTTTATGCAAGAACATGCACAGAAACTCTCGAGCAACACAAGCTCTTATTTCACAACGCTGTATGTCAACAGTTTTCCGAACCGATTCTGAAAGTTCTGGTTTAATTCTGATTCATATATTCCTATACATGTGTGTTATATGTATTGTGAACTAAACTTCACTGAGCAGTTCATAAGACATGGGACTTATATAAACATATGCATAAGACATAAAACCTATCATTATATGAGCTTTTTTTAAAAAATCTGATTTAGGAAATAGTCAGATTCATGTGTTTATATGCTTAGTTTATTCGTGTCGATCAGATTATTTCAGGGATACACAACCACTTCCAATTCAATCCAAATTTCATTCAGATGGAGCTTAACTTGACGAATTGAGCCATCAATTAATTTATTATTTGAGTTTATTTGTTCATGTTTAGAGTTAATTTTGACCTGTTTTTCTGTTCCTGTCCGAGTTTTCAATGTCAATCTCTGTTTATTTCCTAGTTAATCTTCTATGGTAATTAGTTCAGTCTTCTGCCTGTTTGTCTTCTTGGTGTGTTAAACTGTGTTAGTTGAGTTCAGGGGCCTGTACCATGAAGGTAGCTGAACAAACTCGGAGTTACAGGATTAGTTTTGAGTTGACAAAACCAAACCGATGCAATCAGGCTTTATTGGTACCATGACGCAGCTCATCAACTTTCTCTGTCAACTCAGGCTTTGATCTTAAGCTATGATTACTCCACGAGCGCGTGCACATACCAAAGTGACGTTGGCACCGAACAACCAATCGCGTTCGATATGGATAGAGCGAGAGCGATATTTTCTTTCCGCGGAGGTAAGAGATAATCATTCAGAATTACGATGAATTTAAATATGTATTACAAGCTCGAAACAATACGGTCTCTGCTGCCAAAGCAAGAGAAGACTATTGGAGAAAGATTGCTGATTGTGTTAATGTGTAAGCTAAATAAATACGTTCTTTATTCATGTAAAATTATGTATATATAGGCTATGAATGTATGTGTGTGTGAAATATAGCCTATATTTTTATAATATATAAAAAAATGTGCATGTATATACTAATAAAGATTAATATTCATTGATTTTTAGATGCAACTCCAAACGTTCTTGGCAGCTGATAAAGACAACATATAAAAATATAATTCAAAGTAGCCTAGTAAGTATTTACACACAACCTTTTATTATTTTTTTATTAACACTTGTTTGAGGCAAACCGAAAAAAGAGTGAAATTCAGAAAACGAGTGGAGGGCCACTCCTCCAGAATACACTGAGTTGGCTCTGATAGGAATAAGGGACGGCCGATTATGGATGGGATTACAGGTGCTGTACAATCTGACCCTGGTGCCGGCTCCTCTAAGCAAGTAACACTGGGTACGTGTGCGATACATTACTATTTTAAGTTTTAAATATGGCTGACTGTATGTTCTGCAGTCGAGGGAAATGCAGTGTCCCTGTTGAAGCCAGCACACACACACACAGTCTCCCACACAGAGGTCAGTATGCAGCAGACAGAACACCAGAAACATATTGGCCTACTTTTATTTATCAGGGAGGAGGAAATGATGAAGACACTCTGTCTGTGTTCTGGGACAGTTGCTCAGGTGAATGCACTGGGCTTTTTATAAAGGCAAACATTTGATTGTGTGGCATAAAACAGGGACTGGCCCAGGTTACACATCTCTTTTATTGTAGGATTTTTCACAACCTGTCCCAGAAACTGAAGCCTCTACCTCAACAGGCTTCAAAAGAAATGTGAACAAGGTAAGGATTTAAAACCCTTGACATATATATCAGGTGTTTGTCAAGGAACTTTCAAGGAACTTTTTGTGAGTTGATTAGCCTCCCAAAAACTTGTAATGATCATGTTTGTGGTGGAATTATGTTTCAGGTGGAAACAGACTCAGTCAGGGCCCTTTACAAAAGGAGCCTATGGAGCTAGACTGCACACTAAAGGAGCCTATAGAGCTAGACTGCACACTAAAGGAGCCTATAGAGCTAGACTGCACACTAAAGGAGCCTATAGAGCTAGACTGCACACTAAAGGAGCGTATGGAGCTAGACTGCACACTAAAGGAGCCTATGGAGCTAGACTGCACACTAAAGGAGCCTATAGAGCTAGACTGCACACTAAAGGAGCCTATGGAGCTAGACTGCACACTAAAGGAGCCTAGAGCTAGACTGCACACTAAAGGAGCCTAGAGCTAGACTGCACACTAAAGGAGCCTATAGAGCTAGACTGCACACTAAAGGAGCCTATGGAGCTAGACTGCACACTAAAGGAGCCTATGGAGCTAGACTGCACACTAAAGGAGCCTATGGAGCTAGACTGCACACTAAAGGAGCCTATAGAGCTAGACTGCACACTAAAGGAGCCTATGGAGCTAGACTGCACACTAAAGGAGCCTAGAGCTAGACTGCACACTAAAGGAGCCTATAGAGCTAGACTGCACACTAAAGGAGCCTATGGAGCTAGACTGCACACTAAAGGAGCCTAGAGCTAGACTGCACACTAAAGGAGCCTATAGAGCTAGACTGCACACTAAAGGAGCCTATAGAGCTAGACTGCACACTAAAGGAGCCTATGGAGCTAGACTGCACACTAAAGGAGCCTATGGAGCTAGACTGCACACTAAAGGAGCCTATGGAGCTAGACTGCACACTAAAGGAGCCTATGGAGCTAGACTGCACACTAAAGGAGCCTATGGAGCTAGACTGCACACTAAAGGAGCCTATGGAGCTAGACTGCACACTAAAGGAGCCTATAGAGCTAGACTGCACACTAAAGGAGCCTATGGAGCTAGACTGCACACTAAAGGAGCCTATGGAGCTAGACTGCACACTAAAGGAGCCTATGGAGCTAGACTGCACACTAAAGGAGCCTATGGAGCTAGACTGCACACTAAAGGAGCCTATAGAGCTAGACTGCACACTAAAGGAGCCTATAGAGCTAGACTGCACACTAAAGGAGCCTATAGAGCTAGACTGCACACTAAAGGAGCCTATAGAGCTAGACTGCACACTAAAGGAGCCTATAGAGCTAGACTGCACACTAAAGGAGCCTATAGAGCTAGACTGCACACTAAAGGAGCCTATGGAGCTAGACTGCACACTAAAGGAGCCTATGGAGCTAGACTGCACACTAAAGGAGCCTATAGAGCTAGACTGCACACTAAAGGAGCCTATAGAGCTAGACTGCACACTAAAGGAGCCTATAGAGCTAGACTGCACACTAAAGGAGCCTATAGAGCTAGACTGCACACTAAAGGAGCCTATGGAGCTAGACTGCACACTAAAGGAGCCTATGGAGCTAGACTGCACACTAAAGGAGCCTATAGAGCTAGACTGCACACTAAAGGAGCCTATAGAGCTAGACTGCACACTAAAGGAGCCTATGGAGCTAGACTGCACACTAAAGGAGCCTATGGAGCTAGACTGCACACTAAAGGAGCCTATGGAGCTAGACTGCACACTAAAGGAGCCTATAGAGCTAGACTGCACACTAAAGGAGCCTATGGAGCTAGACTGCACACTAAAGGAGCCTAGAGCTAGACTGCACACTAAAGGAGCCTATAGAGCTAGACTGCACACTAAAGGAGCCTATGGAGCTAGACTGCACACTAAAGGAGCCTAGAGCTAGACTGCACACTAAAGGAGCCTATAGAGCTAGACTGCACATTAAAGGAGCCTATGGAGCTAGACTGCACACTAAAGGAGCCTAGAGCTAGACTGCACACTAAAGGAGCCTAGAGCTAGACTGCACACTAAAGGAGCCTATGGAGCTAGACTGCACACTAAAGGAGCCTAGAGCTAGACTGCACACTAAAGGAGCCTATGGAGCTAGACTGCACACTAAAGGAGCCTATAGAGCTAGACTGCACACTAAAGGAGCCTATGGAGCTAGACTGCACACTAAAGGAGCCTATGGAGCTAGACTGCACACTAAAGGAGCCTATGGAGCTAGACTGCACACTAAAGGAGCCTATGGAGCTAGACTGCACACTAAAGGAGCCTATAGAGCTAGACTGCACACTAAAGGAGCCTATAGAGCTAGACTGCACACTAAAGGAGCCTAGAGCTAGACTGCACACTAAAGGAGCCTAGAGCTAGACTGCACACTAAAGGAGCCTATAGAGCTAGACTGCACACTAAAGGAGCCTATAGAGCTAGACTGCACACTAAAGGAGCCTATGGAGCTAGACTGCACACTAAAGGAGCCTATGGAGCTAGACTGCACACTAAAGGAGCCTATGGAGCTAGACTGCACACTAAAGGAGCCTATGGAGCTAGACTGCACACTAAAGGAGCCTATGGAGCTAGACTGCACACTAAAGGAGCCTATGGAGCTAGACTGCACACTAAAGGAGCCTATGGAGCTAGACTGCACACTAAAGGAGCCTATAGAGCTAGACTGCACACTAAAGGAGCCTAGAGCTAGACTGCACACTAAAGGAGCCTATAGAGCTAGACTGCACACTAAAGGAGCCTAGAGCTAGACTGCACACTAAAGGAGCCTATAGAGCTAGACTGCACACTAAAGGAGCCTAGAGCTAGACTGCACACTAAAGGAGCCTATAGAGCTAGACTGCACCCTAAAGGAGCCTATAGAGCTAGACTGCACACTAAAGGAGCCTATAGAGCTAGACTGCACACTAAAGGAGCCTATAGAGCTAGACTGCACACTAAAGGAGCCTATGGAGCTAGACTGCACACTAAAGGAGCCTATAGAGCTAGACTGCACACTAAAGGAGCCTATAGAGCTAGACTGCACACTAAAGGAGCCTGACTGTGAGCTGAGGAGGCTCACATTTAAAAAATAAATGCAACAGCTAGATTAAACTGATCTCAGCATGTGAACTTATTTAACCAAGTAACACTTTAGCATGAATATTTATTAATGCAACTTTCTATTGCTTTCTATCTCCCCCCCCCCCCCCCCATCCCACAAAACCAATAAAACAGTTTGAGACCTATCTGCAGTTTCAATGTGCTTTTATTAAGTGTAATATTGTATGGTGATTGCAACTACATTTGCACCAGCTGGGTGGTCAAGTGTGTTCGGGTCAGTTTCATCGGGGAGAAGCTTTCTGTGGTGTTCTGGCTCCTTTCTATGGTGGCTATATTGTGCAGAATGGCACATGCAGACACTATCTGTGATGCCCACTCTGGTGACTCTTAAGCGCCGAAGACAGTTGAAACGTGCCTTTAGGATGCCAAAGATCATCTCTAACTTTTACTATAGTTTTACTGACACATGAGGGTCATGATAGGGGGTTATTGTGTAGGTTTTGCTGTCCCAATTCAAATGAACAGTGTTTTGTACTGTACCAAATTTAACTAGCTTTCCTCAAAGCGCTGACACAACATACTCACGGAAAGATGGTTATCTGTTAAATTTACTATTAATTTAAAGATTCATCTCACAGAAAATAATAATTTCACATGTTCACATAATCTCTACCTGAACATTAAGGCTGTGAAAAGACTTTCTATTAACATAATCTGCCTCATGTTCTCCTAGAGAAGTGGAGATTGCAACATGTGTGCAGGCTATTGCTCCAATGACTCTATAGGGAATCCTATCATGAGATTAAAATAATGCTTAACATGTACTGTATTATATAGTACATTTGTGAAATTTGCTTTTTGAAAGAAAAAAAAACGTGATGTCACCCTATCAATATATTTTACCGGCAATTTTATAAAAACCCTCTCTTATGACATGGTCAATAAATGTCTGGGGAACACTATTAAACTATTAATGTACTCCTGCAGAGCGAGGACCACCTTGCGAATGGTTCGACAAACCGTGTTTTCCCCTAGATTAAGTGCATCACCGATCGTGCAAGTATGTAGGCTACCACTTGCGAAAAAAACGCAACGCAATACCATTTATGGTACAGTATGTGCATGAATTCGACGTGTTAAATTATTTATGTGCGGCTCAAGAAGTTCGCAAAGATAAGATATTCCTTCCGCAGAAAATCTGTATCTTTCATACACTATCAGGAAAGGCAAGGGGATTTTGTCCGGCTAAAAACTTTTTCTCTACGATGTGCTCGTCTAACAATTTGCGCTGAGATGTCCACAGGATTTGAAAGAAAATGTAAAGCCATTGCAACAAACACTGGGAATTAGTTACGTCACCTATATGTTTCTTTGCTCACAGCTGATTGGTCAAACTTCAGTCTGAGATCTCGAATCCAGAACTTAACCTGCCCCGGAGCAGGTTAGCCGTGCAGCGTAAGATACCATGGCAACGAACACCGATTAAAGCCGAGCTACTTTCATAGTACCTAAAACCCAGGGTTGGCGGAAACTAAGCTGAAACATAGCTGGCTAGCCACCTAAACCGGCTTCATGGTACAGGCCCCAGGTGTGTGTTGTTAGTCAGTCTCAGTAGCTCCTCTTGTTTGGCTGTGTGTGAAGAACCATTTTTGGTTCCCCAATTAACCTTTCAGTGGCCAGTTCTTAAAGAAGTGTGAATTTTATTAATAAAAAAATAAAAAAAATAACAACACTAACCTTTTGTGCATTTGAAAGATTCCATGGATATCAAAGGTTCTTTAAA
>NW_026606626.1:682500-720000 GCF_029890125.1 Rhinichthys klamathensis goyatoka | reverse complement strand
GAGTGTGACTGAGTGTGTGTGAGTGAGAGTGTGACTGAGTGTGTGTGAGTGAGAGTGAGAGTGTGTGTGTGTGTGTGTGTGTGTGTGTGTGTGTGTGTGTGTGTGTGTGTGTGTGTGTGTGTGTGTGTGTGTGTGTGTGTGTGTGTGTGTGTGTGTGTGTGTGTGTGTGTGTGTGTCTGAGTGTGTGTATCGTGTGTGTGAGTGAGAGTGTGACTGAGTGTGTGTCTGTGTGAGTGAGAGTGTGTGTGTGTATCATGTGTGTGTGAGTGAGAGTGAGACTGAGTGTGTGTCTGAGTGTGTGTCTGAGTGTGTGTCTGAGTGTGTGACTGAGTGTGTGTCTGTGTGAGTGAGACTATGTGTGTGAGTGAGAGTGTGTGTGTGTATCATGTGTGTGTGAGTGAGAGTGTGAGTGAGACTGAGTCTGTGTGTGTGTGTGTGTGTGTGTGTCTGAGTGTGTGTGAGTGAGAGTGTGACTGAGTGTGTGTCTGTGTGAGTGAGACTGTGTGTGTGAGTGAGACTGAGTCTGTGTGTGTGTGTGTGTGTGAGTGAGACTATGTGTGTGAGTGAGAGTGTGTGTGTGTGTATCATGTGTGTGTGAGTGAGAGTGTGAGTGAGACTGAGTCTCTGTGTGTGTGTGTGTGTGTGTGTGTCTGAGTGTGTGTGAGTGAGAGTGTGACTGAGTGTGTGTCTGTGTGAGTGAGAGTGTGTGTGTGTGTATCATGTGTGTGTGAGTGAGAGTGTGAGTGAGACTGAGACTGAGACTGAGACTGTGTGTGTGTGTGTGTGTGTGTGTGTGTGTGTGTGTTTGCCATATTCCAGTTTTGTGCATAAGTTAAATTTGCAGCTTTATGATAGAAACATAATTCTTGCCAAGGTGTTTGAATTATTAATTTATTAATTTCTAATGATGGCACTTCATAAGGACCAACAGTCTCATATTTCATTTTTGGTTCAAATCACTATTGGCGCTTTTCCACTACAAAGTACCAGCTCGCCTAGGCTTTGTTTGGTTTTCCACTGTGTAAAAGTTGTACCTGTACCTGCTTTCGGGTACTTTTTTTCGTACCACCTCCGGCGAGGTTCTAAGCGAGCTGAGGCGAGCTAAGGCGATACTAAAATGTGACGTGAAATCAATGCCGACTGCTGATTGGTCAGAGAGAATCGTCACTATTCACTGCGTCATCATTGCACGCGCCAGTTGGAGTATCCAGAATAACCCCGCCATTTTTAAATAGTTTGGCCAGAGATAGTTACTAAACTTACTACTATTATTATGGCAACTCGGAAGAATACTCCGTGGTCAAACGATGAGGTGCAGACTTTCCTTTGTTTGGTTGCCGAAGAGAGGATCCAGCGAGAGCTTGATGGGGCAACGAGGAACGAAATGCGTCGCTATGACGACCGGGTACTATTTGTGGCGGTACTTTCTGCAATGGAAAACGGAGCGAAAAGCGAGTCGAGCTGGTACTGGTAATGGACTGTATTTATATAGCGCTTTCACAGACCCAATGGCCACCAAAGCGCTTTACATTTGACACGCACACCGACAGCGGTGTCAGCCATACAAGGCTGCAGCTGGGGTTAGGTGTCTTGCTCATTGACACCTCGACACTTGGTCAGGTGGAACCGGGGATTGAACCACCAACCTTTCGGTTCGCAGACAACCTACATGAACCACTGAGCCACTGCCGCCCTAGAGGTAGATGGTATATGATCTCTACCTGTGCTTGACTGGACGAAAGCTCTAAACCTGAGCAACATTCCCAGTTATGATGTGGGTGGGTGTTGATATCCAGGCTATAGTTCAGTGTAGTTTCTCCAGGGGAACGAGGTCACGCTGGAGAGCAAAGACACAATGTGTCGGCTTAGAGAGTAACCGGCCTCCAGCGACACAGGCCTCAGATCAGTGTGTGTTTGGCTCATTCTGAGTGTTTTAACAGCCGCTCGATGAGAGAAAGTCTGTGATCCAGAGAGTTTCTGCACAAGTACCAGTGACCCTTTCTACAAACACACACACACACACACTGACACACACACACACACTGTGCTGATACGAACACACACCAACCACAGGCGTCAGTCACTGAAGATAATCATGATTTTCTATTGGCTGTACTGGCAAAACAACTACAAGGAGGAAGACAAATGTTAATAAATCTACATCCCAGCTAATCAGATTATGCCTTAGTCCCCCTGTAGTCAATCATTTTATCTCTTTAAACTCATCTTTGATCACCAAAATTACATATTTAAGCGTTTTTGTTTTGAAAACAATGTCTTAAAATAGCTTGGATGTAACTCGACACCCTTGCCTCATTTAGTACGCGGTTCTATGAATATGCAAATGTAAGTAAAAATTAAGTTAAAATATTTATATGCAAAGCTGAACAAACTTTGGTTCAGGTTGGAGATGCACAAATGTAGATTATCAGTGGCAGTTTTTAATACATTTAAAACCATTGGACATCGGCTATAGCATGAAACTGGGTAAAATGATTAAAGTCCCCATGAATTCAAAATTGACCATACTTACTTTGTTTGCCTAAATTGATCGTTTTGTGGTGAACAATTCATCCATGCAAGTCAATCCACACAAAAAAAATGTTTGGCTTCGTAATCTTTAATCAAAATCTGAAATTTCCCCTCCCCTCTGCGTTGGAGGACCTTGCCTGATGACGTAGGTTTGACGGTTTGGGTGTCTGCTTAAACATCCGTAACCACGCCCCTCCAACTGACAGTAGACAGGCTGAATGAAAACACCTACTTTTCTAGATCCAATCAGGTGCTAGTTGGGGAAAAAGCCACGCCCACCATTTTGCCTCATTAAGTATTCCGTTTCTCTCGGAAATACGTCACAACACTGGAGAAAAGTCGTTTGCAACTTCCGGTTCACGGGGACTTTAATGTTGTTAATAAGAAATATATGATCGCAAAATAACCTCTGAAGCTTGCCATGTCTTATTTGGGGTTTTTTTGTGCCTCTTATAATGTTTGCCTGTTGAATGTTAAATGGATCCAATCCATGTTCAATGAAAAAGATTTGATGATGCAGTAATAAACTAGCTGTATAAAGATTAATGCATGTGTATATTTTTTTATTTATAAGCCAGGACTTGGCTTCTGGGAGGTCCTTTTCTTTTACAGAATGATTCTTTAAATCTGTAAACATGAACTCGTTGTGTTCTGTGAATGAATGAAATAAATGAAATGAAATGTGTTTTTGAACATTGCAAATTTAAAACATTATCAAAAAGTTGATGGTATCCCAGACAGCAACACAGTGTCGCCCCAAATGCGGGGCAGATCTGGTACATGTGGATTCAATCGGTTCATGCCTAGTTTGCGCATTACTTACGTCTTATATTATATCCTTATCTGTAAATGTTACAAAGTAGGAATGTCACGATTCTACACATATCACGATACTGAACTCACGATACCATATTATTGCGATACTCCAAGATATGATAAAAGGTTAACAAAAATGTGCTGTTGATTAAAATGCTAAATTTGATATTACATTGTGTGTGTAAATGAATCGACTTGGACTTGGTGCTGAAACCCAAAGCACAGGACAATAGAGACACCAGAATAACAATATTCATGATTCTGAAGCTGAAAACACTGAATTATTGTAGACGAATACGCTTGCACTCTTTCACTGACTAGATATATTTAAAATAAAACACTTTTTACTCTTAACATCAGACATTTGACATTATCAGATATTCCCACAGTGCATTATTATACATTATATTCAACATTATATATAATAGTGTAATATTGTACTGACACTAAAACTCTAAAAACTTGAATATTTTCTTATTTTGGGTGAATTATACACAATACATATTGTCACTATCTACGACTATCTATCTATATGGTTACACCCCTATTAGAAAGTCATGCATTTAGCCAAGAAAGTGTTTTTTTCTCAAGCCATAATATGTGTGTTTTGTAAACAATGCCTGCATCAGAACAGCGGATTTAAGAACTAAATGACTCCTAGGGGTGACCCCGAATAGTCGAAGATTCGATGCTTCGATAGGAGGAGCCTGATTCGACTACCAATCTCACGGTCGAATCTTCGCAGATGTGTTATTAAACGAGGATTATGTCATTTTGGCTATGATTGTGCTCAATGTCTGATTTCACATAGAACTACTGGTTTTCTGTCAATACCTTAATATACAGCCTATTATGATAATGCTGTCAATAAAAATGTGCAAAGAAAGAAGCTTTTAATAAATATTTTTTAACGTGCGTGCAGCGTGAATAAATCTAAACACCCCGTGACAGATTTAAGTTTCACTTTCGATCCGTGACCGACAGAGGAGCGTCTTGTCGGCAGGGATTTAAATCTTTAAAAATGTCTGGGATAAGAAAATCTAAAGATGCACACCATCAGAAAGGATATTCTCCAAGGCTGGATTTAGCATCAGGAAAACCATGATCGCACTTCTGCCGGCCAACGTTAACAGGTTGGTTTTCCTCGGGACGTTCTAAAACGCTTAAAAGCTTTTAAAACGCTTACATGGCACTTTTACGTGCTTAATGTATGTACACAGTAGGCTACACACCTTAAGAAACCATTCTATGTGCAGATAAGCAGATGAACCCAGAATATGAACGCAACGCGTTTCTCAGATAGAAAGTCACGTAAAGCTTTTTCTTTAACGGTTTTCTATGGGAGGAGAATGCTTAACGTAGTCGTAGCCTATAATAAAACGCGTTGCGTTCATATTCTGGGCTCATCTGCTTTTCTGTAGGGTAGGCTATACAAGGCCGTAACCAGGGTTTGAAAATTAGTGAGGTCCGGGGTGTTGTGTAAAGAATTTTGCTATAATAATGGTTTGGCCATTGGAACCACATTTCCCAATGGACATTAAGCTGTGACCCTTTTTTTTTATGGAATTTGGCATATATATATATATATATATATACAGGGGTTAAATTTGGATTTAATTATGTGTGGGGTAGTCTCTCACTTAGGGGGTCCGAGGGTTTGCCCCCCCGGGATTTTTTTTGTGAAAAATAAACCAAAATGGCACTTTCTGGAGAGTTTTGTGCAAAGAAAAAGTAGGTCTAGCAAGTTCAACGCAATCTCACGACCAATTCGTCCGAATTTGACGAGTGATTAAAAGATGGCTAATTCGTACGAATTCGTACGACCTCATTCGTACGAATTTGTACGATTTGTCTAAACCCACGTGATGGGTAGGTTTAGGGGCGGGGTCAGGGTCATTCGTACGAATTCATACGAATTGGGCAACTCGTCAAATATGTACGTTTTAGCAAAAATCGTACTAATTCGTACGAGTGAGGTCGTACGAACTGTTACGAATTAGCCATCTTTTAATCACTCGTCAAATTCGGACGAAATTCACACAGATCAAACACAAATATGCTGACTGAATAGATTGCTAGTTGAGAAACACTGCTTTAATTAATGTTTTTATGATGGCTTTGTGAAAGGTTAACTAAACAGCATGAGCCGTCTTCCAGCTGGCCAGTAAGTTATTTGGCAAATTTCATTCTGTAGGCTAACATACAGATCTGTTTTATGCTATTGTTTTTGATAGTGTTATACATTTCTTACAGATAATCGATTGTCATTGCGTTTGTCTTACCGAATGTGGTAGCTTTATGCAATTACAGTTTGTCTATAAGCTTCTTTTTTTTTAAATGTATTAATGCCGACAGTTAAATGTTGCCAGATATTGCTACGAAAAACAAGCAAAACAAAATAATAATAATAATCCGAAATAAGTTCAAAGCTTGTGTTTTGGAAATAAGGTTAATATATCACTAAACCTTCCCACATTAATAACTTCCTAAAGTGTCACATTAAATCAGAAAAACAGGTGACTACTGCCACCTTTCTATTAGGTGGATCTGGCAACACGGAGGCTGCACCCGCGTTCACAACGCGCTCTCAAGCCCCGTTCAGTTCACTGCGCCAGCTTCTCGCAGCAACATGAATTGCAAACACTCATATGAGGTGGTTTAAACACTGCTAATTAATCATTCAGAGAGCTTGACATTTTATTTTTGAATGTAAAAAAAATGACCGAGGTCCGGACCTCGGTGACCTCATAGCTGGCTACGGCCATGAGGCTATATGCTTTATTGATAAGGTGTGTACAGAATTTGATCTTTTAATTAATATAACAGTTTTAGGACAAAGCCGTTAAGCGTTTTTTTCACGTTAAGCATTTTAGAATGTATTTTATCTGCGCACACAATTTGAAAAGACTCAAACGGACACAGGCCGAGTGAAAGACTGGATTTAGTTTTTTCGATCAGGTATGGGTACAAGTGATTTCAAAACATTTCAGCCGGTTCTAATTTGATTTTTGGATAGGCCTACTGTGAACACGTTTAGCTAAAAAGACTACCGCTCCAGTTTAGCGTTTATTGTTGTTTCTGCAGTTAAAAAGACAAAGTTGACAATACCCAGATAGCATGTAATCATTGAAACAATGTTGACTCAGTGTTGATGCGTCAACGCTAATTGCATTGAATTAACGTTACAAAGTAATGTTGCTTTAATATCACTCTTGCACCCTCAGTTAATGTTGAAATAATGTTGGGAATTCAACCAAAAATCAATGGTAATAGTATTGATTCAACATTACAAAGTGATATTTTATCAACATCACTTTTGCACCCTCAGTTAATGTTGAAACTATGTTGAACAAAAAATCAATGGTAATGCTATTGAATCAACGTTACACTATGATTGATTATACATCACTGCTGTTGAATCAATATTGAAATTAACAAAAATACTCAATGGTAATATTGTTGAATCAACGTTACACTATGATGTTGAATCTACATCACTGCTGTTGAATCAGCTCTGAAATTAACAAAAATAACCAATGGTAATATTGCTGAATCAACGTTGCACTATGATTGATTCTATATCACTGATGCGGAATCAATATTGAAATTAACAAAAATAACCAATGGTAATATTGTTGAATCAACGTTACACTATGATTGATTCTATATCACTGATGCTGAATCAATATTGAAATTAACAAAACTAATCAATGGTAATATTGTTGAATCACTGTTACTATGATGTTGAATCTAAATCACTGCTGTTGAATTAACACTGAAATTAACAAAAAATAATCTTTGGTAATATGGTTTGATCAATGTTACAATGTGATGTTGATCCCAAATACATTTTGTTGAAAGACTGAAAAGGAATGTCAAACAATGTTGCCATCTGATGTACCAATTAATGTTGAAACAACATTAATATTTCAATCACACTTCAATGGTGCGTCAACAAATTCCTGACCATTTCAAAATTTGTCGAAAACCTTTTAAAATATAAATGACACCTTTCCAGCAGTTGAGTCAATTTATTTTATTCAATCAATCAATGACAACAAATATATTAAAATATCACTTTTTTTTAAAAGAAAGGGGGAGAAATAGGACAAAAGTATTTCAACCTTTAAAAATAAAATTGGCTTCAGAAGTCTGATGTCATCATAACTACAGGTCCAGCGGTTCAGGTTTTTAAAAATCTGTCTTACATCATCAGATTCTGCCTCTTTTCCTTTGGGTTCTCTGAAATCTGAAAAAGAAAGCATGATGTTACTCAAGAACGAATCAATTCAGTTGCAATACATAGTCACATTCAATAATGTTAATATACTAAACACAATATGATTCACTTTTTTTTTTTAAAGTCACTTAAAACAAAATATTCTAACTACGATTATAGTATCATAAAATTCTGTTTATTTATTTCTATGCTTTAATATCAAAAGAAAACACTAGCAGGGGTGTCGGATTTTATCTCCAGCCCTAATTAAACACACCTGAGGCAGTTAATCAAGGTCATCAGATCAATAAACACTTCCAGGTGCTGGAGCTAAACTCTTCATGAAGAGGAACAAACACCTCTGAGCTATAGCCATTAACTACATCTCAGTTCATTTTCTGTGAAACTACAGCATTCAAATAACACTTTTATCTTGTAGAATAAAAAACATCTTAGTTTTTTTCAATGAAAATTTCTTTAAAGAGAAATTCTGTAATCATTTACTCACCCTCAAGTTGTTCCAAACCTGTATGAGTTTCTTTCTTCTTTTGAACACAAAATAAGAAATTTTAAAGAATGTCGGTAACCAGAAAGTTGATGGTGGCCATTGATTTCCATAGTAGGAAATAATTACCATGGAAGTCAATGGCTAACATCAACTGTCTGGTTGCCAACATCCTTCACTCTATCTTCTTTTGTGTGCAGCAGAAGAAAGACATTCATACAGGTTTGGAACAACTTGAGGGTAAATAAATGATGACAATTTTAATTTCAGGCTGAACTATCCCTTTAAAGCTGCATATTCACCTTATGTAGACCCTAATCTCTTTAAATATCACAAAATAGCCATGTCAGTCAGTTTCTTAATAAACACTAGATCTTTTTTTTTGTGTGTGTGTTTCAGTGGAAACAAGCTAAACTGAATGGAAATCAGTTATTTCTCAAATTTAATACAGATTCAGGAATATGAATGATTACCTGATTAAGCAGTGATAAGATGCAGGATATCATCAAGTCCCAGGTCAGGTGATTATGCTGTCGACAACAACTCAATGTATGATCAATGTCAGCATTATCAGGAGGGTGCTTTTTTAATTGTCCATCTTCATCTGCCTTCACTCCTACTAAAGGAGCAATGTGTTCTGCATGCAAGCACTGACCGAGACAAGACATGGGCTGTGTTAACATTCTTGCTCATGTTCATGTCTCTTGCACCTTAAGAAATCTGTTAAATGACATAACTTTATTCAGGAAATTCCTAATAAACTTTACTAAAGCAAGATGCATTTTTTAAGAATGTAGAAAAATAGATGCTTTATTCAAACATTTTAATAACTTTGTAATCTAATTACAGTGAGTAACAACACAAATCAAACGCAAATAAGCATGCAAAACAAAGGAACAGAGAAATAAGGTAGATGCACCATTGTTTGAAACTCTGCTAGTCGTGTAAGTATGTCAGGTGATTCAACAAACAAGACTTCTGTATAGGATGCACCTGTTTTCTCTCTAATGAGGAAGCATTAGACTATTGAAAAGTGCACATGCAAAGACAAAATGGGCGTTTACCAATCAGTGGCCAATTTCAAACTACAATACAGGTAAATGTTTTTCAACCATTTTTCAACAGACTTGCTAAAATCATGAAGGCCCACCCCTAAACCAAGCCCACAGTGGATTACAGCAAATCGGGTAAAGCGGTTGAAAATGCCCATTGTGGTTTGAAAACGCCCCACTGATCGAGAAACACCCACTAGTGTTCTGCAGAGATACGCCTAAATGATCTTGTGCTCATCAACTACAAATCACTGTTAGTTCAATGTCACTGTCTCCACTTATGTGTGTTGTTGGCTTTCATCAAAATGTCAATGCTGATCCAGCCCACTTTAAACATTGAAATGTCAATCTCAACCAAAATGATGGTTTAGATCAAAACTCAACATTGTATCAATGTCACCATGCTATCTGGGTACTGGCCATACTTTCGTTATTTTCAATAATGTCTTTATTTTTATTTTATTAATTGATCACTCAGGGTGATCTATTGAACTATTTGTGACTTGTGTTTTGAATATTTGTTCCCCTGCACTTTAGGCATTTGCACACATTTGTTCTGCTTCTTGTGACTTGATTCTGACTTATTTCGTTTTGTATTTTTATTTATTATAAATGTATACTGTGTTCTTAATTGTTGATTATTTTTCAGTGCATCGATATTGCGCTGTAGGCCTACTTAGAGCATGCTCGTACAGGCAATCCAGCCGATTTAATTTGATTTGCATGTGAAATGCAAATCCTATCTGCAGTGTGGCCTTTCTGCAGTTATTTATGTTATTTCTTAGTTTTATTGATCCAACACGTTTTTATACATTTTCTTCTATATCTTTGTGTGATGTTCTGTAGATCGCGGTTTAAAATGTTAAAGCCCCGCCCCCTCCCCAACACCGCACACATGATTTGACTATTAGTCGACTATAGGCAGGACTTGACGAATCTGATTCGACTATGAAAATCCTTAGTCGGGGACACCCCTAGACTCCAAACCAAGCCTGTACTCCGTCAACCATATACATTTCCCAGTAAATGTGCCATAAACTGCACACAGCATGTTTTCATTTGGCTTTAAAAAATAGCACTATAGAACAAGAACAACGTTCACCGCAACAAAACACAGTTGCCAGCGTTCCCGGGAGCTTTCAGGTCGGGCTTCACGACTCTGTTTATTTATACTGGCAGTGTGACCGCGCACTACCTAGGGGGTGTGGAGTAGCGCTGTGTGTGTGTGTGTGTGTGTCCTTACCCCCCAGAAACCCATTTGGATGGAGACTTGATGGGGTCTTGACTGTTGGGGAGTCAGCCAGAGTCCAGGACTCTTTTAATGGTCTCTCCACGGAGGCACATTCCCAGCTCTGAGGATTGGAGCAGACACACCGGCTCCTGTCTTAGGTTAGAGTTTGATATGAAGGAGAGCGTCTCATTATCCGGTCTCCGCACCTGCCCTCATCACGAGCTTCACATCCAAACCACCACTGAACCGAATCAGATCAGACGTGATGTACACCACAACAGGCCCTCGTCATCAAGCGAATGAGCGAATGCTGGAATTGATTGGCGGCATTCCAGGGATAAATCGCATTGTTTAATGGAACTCTGTTACGTATTGACTAAAAATAGACACAAATTGTATTGTAGATAGACAGGGGTGTGTTTCCCGAAAGCATCGTTAGCCAACTATGGTCGCAAGTTCTGTCGTTATCAGCATCTTTCGTCGAGTCCGTTTCCCGAAACCATCATTCCAACGAACATTCGCAAACAGCATCACAGAGGTGTGTGTGTGAGCGACAGATCTCGATCTGTGGTTTCTAGAGTTTCTAGTTTGCATGACGTGTGGACTCAATAAATCCTGATCTTGAGCCAAATAAGCAGCTGATATTCAGTGCAACCTGTGTCTTTTATTAAGAATACATACAAATGTCATTTACATCTTTTAGTTTGTCAAGAGATTTAAAGCGTCGGTTTTGAAGAGTGTGCTTGTGTGAACGAGCTCTATGCGTAAGAACGAGTCTATGAGTGAATCTGGAAATAAAGCAAAATAACTGAGAAAAATGAGAAATAGTACGGAAGCGTATTTCATTTTCCTGAATTAACGAGTTAATTATCTCAAAATTATGAGTAACTCATTAATTCATAAAAACAGAGTGAAAAAAATGTTTTTCAAGGAAATTGTATCTCATAATTCTGAGATAATTAACTCGTTAATTCAGAAAAACAGAGTAGATTTTTTTTTTCTTCAAGTGAATGCAATACGCTTCCGTAAAATAGTCCTCAGTCAGTAATTTATAGCAAAACATCTCGCATTAATTCGATCATTAAAGGATTAGTTCACTTTAAAAAAAACTTTTGCTGATAATTTACTCACCCCCATGTCATCCAAGATGTCCATGTCTTTCTTTCTTCAGTCGAAAAGAAATTAATGTTTTTGATGAAAACATTCCAGGATTTTTCTCCATATAATGGACTTCAATGGGGTCCAAACGGTTCAAGGTCTAAATGACAGTTTCAGTGCAGCTTCAAAGGGCTTTAAACGACACCAGACGATGAATAAGGGTCTTATCTAGAAAAAACGATCTGTCATTTCAAAAATAAATAAAAAAGTTAAAGTTTTATAGGCACAAATGCTCGCCTTGCGAACTCTCCTGTTCGAACTCGTTCATCCAAATGAACAAATCTTTTTTCGAGTCAATGACTCGAAAAAAGATTCGTTCATTTTGATGAACGAGTCAATGACTCGAAAAAAGATTCATTCATTTTGATGAACGAGTCAATGACTCGAAAAAAGATTCGTTCATTTTGATGAACGAGTTCGAACAGGAGAGTTCGCAAGGCGAGCATTTGTGCCTATAAAACTTTAACTTTTTTATTTATTTTTGAAATTACAGATCGTTTCGCTAGATAAGACCCTTATTCATCGTCTGGTGTCGTTTAAAGTCCTTTGAAGCTGCACTGAAACTGTCATTTAGACCTTGAACCGTTTGGACCCCATTGAAGTCCATTATATGGAGAAAAATCCTGGAATGTTTTCATCAAAAACATTAATTTCTTTTCGACTGAAGAAAGAAAGACATGGACATCTTGGATGACATGGGGGTGAGTAAATTATCAGCAAAAGTTTTTTTAAAAGTGAACTAATCCTTTAACAGTAGTTATTACTCCTCCACATGCGTGACATCATTAACCAGCGTGGTTTAACCATAGATATCCATAATAAAGGCTAGATGTCTCTTCCGCGCTGCTGGCCAATGGAGGTCGACGTCCGCACCTGGCGGCCATCTTGTCACAGGCAGCTCGCTCACTCGTAACATTGTGTTTTAATGGCGCATGTACTTTTTAAATAATTAAAACTTGCTCAATTTTCTACCGATTTTCAAACGGTTTGGTTTGTTATAAACGTCAGAGATGTAGTTATGACACTGCACACTTATGATTAATAAGTGTATAAATAAATAATCATCCAGAATTATAGCCACGTTAATAACGTTTGTAAGAAACCAAACGGTTTGTAAATCCGTCAAGATTTCAAGGAGATAAGAGTATTTGTGTTCGTGCGGATCACTCATCTTACATCAGGCACCACAGAGCCCACCAGAAAGCTTGCCTGTGACAAGATGGCCGCCGGTGATGACGATAGAGACTCCGCCGTAACACATCTAGCCTTTATTATGGATATCTATGGGTTTAACAACCAATTTGCGACAATATGGTTTCGGGAAACAGTCGTGACTAACTAGATGATCTGATCTCTTCATCGATGTATCGCATATAGTGAACGAGTTACTGTACGCCGTTCGGGAAACACACAACAGACTCCAGGACGAGTATGGAGCTATACAATTAATCAATGAATGATCTCTGACTTTTGGCGAACAGTTCAATAACATCTAGTCTTCTGTACTGAACTTGTTTCATAATTGATTCACTTTGATTCACAACTGAATCAACATTGAACTGAATTGATCTGAATAATGACACTATTGTCTTTTTAAAGCTGCTTTACAGGAGAATCTGATTTTTTTTCTTCTCATATTTGATGACGTTTGTATCATTGATTCTGTTATTTTCCTGTTTAATTCTGTGAAGCTGCGTTGAAACAAACTGTATAGAGTTTAACAGAGTTTTTCCCATTCATTTCTCCTATAAGAGATTTAAAAAAAAAGTCTCTGTTAAAGCGTTATAAGTCATGAATAGAACTGACCAGCTACGAGGAGAATCATAACATTACAAACTTTAATTTGAAGCAAAAAAGTTTTGAAAATCAGACAAAAATACAAAGGTACAAAACTGTGCTTAACGGCTTTAGTGAGGGAAAGAACTACAATCCTATGATGGATTGCAAAAAGCATAATTGAAGAGAAATATTAAACTATGCATTTAAAGATGTTGATTACATATATAAACAATATGTTTTAAGTGAATATACATATATATGTAAATATTTTGTGAGTGTGGAGAGATCGACTCGATTACATCAATTCGAAATGCTTCACGGGAGTGGGCGGAGCTAAAGCTATTTTGGCACGTTTCGCTTGTTTAGACTCTCTGATTGGTGGAATTGTCTGTACAGCATTATGGGTAATGTAGTTTTTCACCACACGGCTTCAGCGGACACAAATGCCATCGATTAACATCCTCGTAGCTCACAGTAGGACTGTCTTTACAGATTTATAAGTTATCGTTAAATTTTTACTTCTGTAAACCGACTGTTGCACTCTATTGTATAAAGCACTATATAGAAATAACGAAATAAAACAGTTTGAGACTTGAGATCTTCTCTGAAACTCTAAATGAGAGTTACTTTTGAGAATCTGAGAAGCATGAGAAGTCTCAATTTGATCTCCATTTGACATTCAATGTGTCATACATCAACAATAATTCATATAAGTGATTTAATTTGTAACTCTCTCCTCTGGGATGTTAGTGTTTCTGTGTGCGAGGGCTAATAATTCACAGCCCTACATCAGAACTGAAACCCCACAAATCCTTCTCAAACAATCTGTGTTTTGGCAGGTATCAGATCCGAGTCTCTGCCAGATATATCGCGTTTCCCTCCACTGGCCGGTCCTCTGAGTGAAATATCGCTCTCCGTTTCTGAAAACATTCGCATTAGAGTAATGACGGTAGCGTTGTTATTAACTTCACATCACATCCCAGAATGAGCTATTTGAGGTTCATCTGAACTTTCTCAGTCCATGAGGAACATTTAAAAGCGTTTGACAGCTTCTGATTATGCAACACTTTCTGTCCGAAAGAAGAGAACTACAAATACAACAAGCAAGTCGACAAACATTAAACTCATTACAAGGTCACAGACAAGATTAAATGATCATGCATGTTAAATAATCTTTATATGCAAAGTGGGCACAAATCGACCCATGTCCGCTGGGTTTTGCTTAAGCCCCTGAAGATCTTTTATTATTTTGTGTGAATCACTATAAACATGTTTCTAACAAAAACATTTTTTTTATTTTTTTTATTTAACAACTTAAGATACTCTTAATATCTTGTCTCAACTTTCCAAATTGAGTCTTCTGAACAAACAATTTAACATTCAACAATGTTGTGCAAGTTCCCATAAATGTGGTTATTATAAAAATGACAATTTTACTGGCCTAATTTATGCTGTTCTGTGTTCATATTTTTACTGAATCATTACCGTGTTTGAGATTTATGTGCTGATATGCATCTCATTGCAACTTTTGGATTTAATATGTTTCAGGATAAATCTTTGCCTCTAGTTTTAAGTGGAATAATGGGCCAGTTACCATTTTTATTTATTTTTTATTTAAGAAAAATGTTTTTCATTGATTATCACACAATCTAAGTGTCTTGTTTTGATGTTATGTGTTGAGGACCACAATGGAAATAAGTCCTGGACTTTATTGTGTTTTTATCCTCGATTGTATTTGATGCCTTTTTTTGTTTCATGTGTAAGGCATCCTTGATACAATTAAATAAATCAAATCAAATCAAATCAAAAATAATGCACATATGCTTAACGAGTGTAAAATGCTATACAGTGTCAAAATGCTTTGACAAGAATAAAAAAAATGAGGAAGTATTTAAGATGTGAAATTTGAAGAGTAGAGAATTAGTTGAGTTAAAAACAGATTGACTGTAATCGGTCGCCTTATTTTTTTAAAGAGCGTGAACGTGTCAATTTATTACACACAATCGCTCTAACGTTTCGCAAATCATTCAAATGCATCATCAAATTATTTTTGCAAAACATGTTTAAAAGGACATTTGTTATGTTTGTTATTTCACTGTAAAAAAAAAAAGTTACTGCTTTTAATTTTTAAGCGCTGTCAACTTGGATGTTAAAGTCAAATCAACTTAAAAACTGACTTTCTTGTATAACTTATATAAAAAGTTTAAAATTGCTTAACTTATTTTGATGAGTTTTTGAAACACATGCTGTCATAACTGATTGATTATATACTTTTTCACCGTGTTTATGAGGATGCACACTGGTGAAGACGAAGCTTTGCAAATGAAGCCAGATTTTAAGGATTTGCTGGACTCTTCTTAATGTACTTTACCTGTTCAAAAAGAACTTTAATTGCATTGCATTGCATTGCAACCTTGCATTGCCGGTCGTGTCGGACGGGTGTAGGAAGCGCCAGCAAAGACCTCTAATGCTTTCAGGCTGTGTAAACATGTCTCTGGAACATTGTGTTTGTTGGGTCATTCCCTTAAGCACCCTTCATCCTCACGCTGTTATTCTTTACTATCCCCTCCTCCGTTTGGGATCTACGGATCTTCTGCAACCTTTCACAAATTTCCTGGGCCTCTTTGTAACGGGTCGAGTCCCGCCACTGCATGCGACGAGGACTGTTTATTAAACATGCAGATTGAGATGCATATTTTATTTTCAAATGAATCGTTTAATTGTTGATGTCTCTTCATTTAGTCAATAATGCATGAACAATTAACGCCACTCTTAAAGTTGTCAATAATTTGACCCCTTAAAGGGATAGTTCACTTTGAAATTAATTTTTGGTATGTTTTAGCTTACCTTAAGGGCATCCAAGATGTAGGTGTCTTTGTTTCCGCAGGAGTTTCAATTTTGATATTTTTAGGTCAAACCGTTCTTGTCTGTCAGTCATATAATGCAGGTCTATGGTCACCACCTCAAAGAGCATGCACAGAGAAGTCCAAATTAAACATGATTTAATGACTCGTAAATGTAAGTACACATTGATGGCCTAAGACACGAAACGAGCGGTTTGTGTGAGAAAACCAACAGTATTTATATCGTTTTTACCTCTTGTAAACACAGCCACGTCCAAGTGATCTGAGGGCGCGGGCGCGGGCGCTTTGGTCTGCGCAAGCGCTGGAAGTGATCTCTCGCGCGGTTTTGGAAAAAATTCAACGTTGTCTGTTGATATATCGAAATCGTCTTCCATTGCGATTTCCTGTATATCTAAATATGTTTAGATCTTCACAGTGAAAGGTAACACTTCCGAAATCCCTGTGTAAACCATAAGTGACGTACAAACGAGAGATCACTTCCAGCGCTTGCGCAGACCAAAGCGCCCGCGCCCGTGCCCTCAGATCACTCGGACGCTGCTGTGTTTACAAGAGGTAAAAACGATATAAATACTGTTAGTTTTCTCACACAAACCGCTCGTTTCGTGTCAGACCGTTTCGTAACGTCACCATGTTTACCAACTGAAAATTGGTCTATTGACGCATTCGTTCCAATGAACTGCCGCAGCCAAGGCAACATCTAGTGTATATATCTATGGAGTTTATTCACACCTCTACTATTCAATCCAACGTATCATCAGCGCTCAGATTCGCTTCCATGGTGCCGACTCACAGTCTGTGAGGTAAACTAAACCCTATTGGCTATTTGAAAAGGGGGAGGAGCCATTCAATATGTCCTGTTTCAGTGGAAATCACGTCAACGCTTCAAACAAATCTGCGCGATCCAAGGCATTTCAGTGGGCCTTTAAAAACCATTATATTGAAGTAAACAGAAACAGAAAGTAAAGACATTTTAGAATCGGGAACACAATTTCAGTTCCTCTAAGCCAGTCAGCTTAAGCTTTCCCATCATCAGTTAATCAGTGACTGGCTTTGAAAACAGCGAAGTGTTTTGTTCCACAGTTGTGTGTAGGAATGGTGGGATACCGGTGGTTTGTCCGTCTTAAATCACCTATGAAAGTATCAGGTAAGAACTGAATGAAGATCTCCACTGGCTCCGTCCCTCTCAAGGCCCCGTCAAATGGTGCGTGTGGTCCTCATGTTCGCCGGATCAACAGAGAAACCACATCAAAGCAGCTTAAGCTGTTATTTGGAAGATAGAGGCAAATTTTCAAAGATGCTATAAAGACAAATGGGTCATGGAAAAGAAAAGAAGCCATAATTGCTGACATAAAAGAGGCAAAAATAAGATAAATCACAGTGAACGTGGCATTTATGATGGCAAATAGAACGTTTTTTTCTCCCTAGTGAAATATAAATATACTAAAATGAATTTGAAATACATTTATTTAATGCTAAGTATACTACTAATACATTTACATATTCTTGTACTCAATATAAATTGTAATTTTAGAATTGGTATACTTAAAGTCTGCTAAATTGGAACAACTAATGTTGTACTTAATGCTCTTTAGTTATCCAGAAGTAGTGTTGAAGTCCAACTAAAGATATACTGGAGTTTATTTCATTGTGCTAAAGTGGAACTATTGCAAGTATATTTTACGTACACTTTAAATATCTTGCATTTAAAGACTGATATTATACAGAGATCATACTATACTTACTAATAGTGATATTAAACACATTTTAAGCTTAATATTGAGAAATGTGCAATAGTATAGTGTATTTGTAGTATACTTAGTATGAAATAAATGTATTGTAAATGCATTTTGGTATAGTTTTTCTTCACTAGGGCAGTTTATTAAATGTGTTGCTCGACGTGTCTCTCATGTACAACTGCATCTTTTCTTTTTTCTTTAATCTGATCTTTATATAAGATTACCCACATGAACCTGCAGATCTCCATAACCTGAACGCCCATTATTAATCAAATCCGACACGTCCCACACCCGTTGCGTGTTTAATAAATATTTTGGCTGATTTTGATGCAAATGCATGAAATAAAAAAATATCTGCATATTCCGTCAGGGTTTAAATGAATCCATGTTACCGAACACACCCATTATAACTAATAAAATACATTCTCATTTTTATATTTTACGAGGTGGGATTGATTGTTGGATATTAATGTCAGTACTGAGACAATTCCGGGGATTTCCCATTTCCATGTTTCCTATTCACACACACACATTTTTTTGCATTTAATTGGCGTGTTTTCTGTTTGTCACTTGCTGATGTAATACTGTGGAGAGGAATTATTTTTATGTTGCATGTGAATCGAGCTATCATTCGCCAATTACTTTTCCAGATGAGCTTAACCACAATTCCAGGAACGTTCCCTGTGCTTGTGTTCTTGTTTACTGTGTGTGTGTGTGTGTGTGTGTGTGTGTTTCTCATGAATGAAAGGCTTTGAATTGCTGTGGTAATGGAATCCCATTGCCTGGTTATTCCAGTTACTCTGTGAGTTTTTTGGCTACAACAAATTTAGTGTAACTTTCTCTTCTACACTTTCCCTAGTTCAGTGGTTTTTCACTGGTTTAGCAGATATTTTGGACAGCAATTGTTTATTGTACAAAAATAATGTCTTTAAAATCAAACAATGAACTTTATCAATATTACAATGAGCTGCATTTGCTCAGCAATATGACAAATTATTACGACCTGCCTTTATAATTCGCTCTTCCTTTTCTTCTTCTGAATCAGTTTCTGCTTCAAAATATGGCTGAATTATAACCAATATTTCCACTTTCCATTAGCATTTACAGTTGACTGAGTGGATCAGGTAATCCGAGCTGCTGTAATTAAGTGGAGGCGGGGCTAATTAGCATATTTGAGTGACTCCTGCTTGGGCTGTAGTCACGTTTCAACCAATATTTCTTGTGTTGCCTGACAGAAGAAGCACAAAACTACGGTAAATGAGAAAAGCTTTATTGTGAATTCTGTAGAAACAAACAGATGTATATGGCTGACACTAGGAAGAATGCAAATATGATGCAGTAATGTTATATATATTTATGCATTTGGCAGACGCTTTTATTCAAAGCGACTTACGTTGCATTTCAAGGCACACATTTACATTATTAGCAGTTCATGCATTCCCCTGGGAATCGAACCCATGACCTTGGCATTGCAAGCGCCAACGCTCTACTGTTTGAGCTACAGGAAAGTGTTATGAATATGATAATTAGAACATGATGCCATTTAGCGACATTTACAGACTTTAGCTATTTTCCATTGAGAGTATTTGGCAAAAGTGGTCAATGCAAACCAAATTTATTTGATGTTTTTGAGTTCATTTCACACAAAGTTTATGGGCTGATAAATTAATGGTTTGGTTGGACACAAACATTGAAATCAAATAAAAATGAATATCACGTTAACACATCCCAGTTTGCATTTAACATTGTTTTTTCTGCTGTCTATGATCATCAGAACAGAGCTGAGATCTTTTTTTGAGTTGTAAACCCAACTATATGAGAGTTGTTGTTTTGTTAAAGCTAAGCTTTCTGGAGATGTACAAGTACATAATAACTGTGTTGGTTTAGGGTAAGATAAGTCTAGATAAACACGCTAATCGTTGATGGCGTTCTTCTTGACCCATTCCTACTGTATTACACTGACACTGCTTGTGTTTGTATAACCAGGAATGGCTTTTGCTGTTGACGTTGGTCAAACATGTTTGCCGTTCTAGATATCTCTGACAGATCATAATTATAAAATTGATGAGAAACCAGCAAGCATTACTGAAGCAATGTGCAGTTGGTTTATTCGTAGTCTGTGGTTTTTATTTGCCTCTCTCTCTCACATAAACCCTCTTTGCTCGAGGGTCTACAGGTAAAAGATGCGTGTGAACGGACACTTTCATGCCTGTATGTTTGTTTATGAGTGTGTGTGTTTGTGCGTTTATGGGCTCCTGCTCTCTTCTGTCAAGGAAAACATTTAAACTGAAATCTTGCCAACATTTAGATTAGAGACTCAGTGTTCAGTGGCTGTTTTCGCAGTGCTATCAACTGGATAACTGGATTTAGATTTTTTTTTTTTGGGGGTGCCTCATTACATTATCTCAAGACACATTCACATTAATCCGGATACATTTGAAACGTATCTTTTTCTCTACATTTTTGCCTTCCTTCCACACTGAGATGGCATTAAAATAACACGTGTACAGATGAAACTCGAAAAATTAGAATATGGTGCAAAAGTTCATTTATTTCAGTAATTCTTCAACTTAAGGTGAAACTAATATATTATATAGACTCATTACATGCAAAGTGAGATATTTCAAGCCTTTATTTGTTATAATTTTGATGATTATGGCTTATGAAAACCTTTTCACAATATTCTAATTTTGAATTTGGGTTTTCATAAGCCATAATCATCAGAATTATAACAAATAAAGGCTTGAAATATCTCACTTTGCATGTAATGAGTCTATATAATATATTAGTTTCACCTTTTAAGTTGAATTACTGAACTTTTGCACGATATTCTAATTTTTCGTGTTTCACCTGTAGTTTAAACAGCTGTTGTTTGTCTCTGTACAGACTTCAGAAGGATCAAAACAAGTGGATGGTTTATTTTAATGGCGTCCTGGATCGTGTCGCATGATTATATGTTTGTTCGGAGCATTTGACTGAGGCAATGGAGAGTTCGCAAATAAACCTTAACAAAAAAGTTAATCATTTCAAAATCCTTTGTCTGTAAATGCCAGTTTTTTTATGGATAATGTTTTCACAACACTTGATAATGTTTCCTGTGCAATGATGTTAACCAATCATGACAGTGGTGTTTACTAACTAGTCCTTAATAATGAACAAGGGTTAAAAAACAAACAAAAAAAACTGCATTTATATATATATATATATATATATATATATATATATATATATATATATATATATACAGGTGAAACTCGAAAAATTAGAATATCGTGCAAAAGTTCATGTATTTCAGTAATTCAACTTAAAAAGGTGAAACTAATATATTATATAGACTCATTACATGCAAAGTGAGATATTTCAAGCCTTTATTTGTTATAATATCTTTGGCACGATATTCAGATTTTTCGAGTTTCATCTGTATATTTATATATATATATATTATTTTTTTGTGCAAACATTCTTAGTGAACCTCAAAAAAACACATAAAAATAGTAAAAAAAAAGAAAAGAAAATCCATGTCATGACCGTTTTATGTCTTGTTCTTTGAAAAATTCAGTTTTTGCTGTAAACAAGAAAACATTTTTTTGTTCAATATACACTTAGTGTTTGAGGTTTGATCACATCACTGAGTATAGGCCTATTACTAGTGATGATTGACTTAACAAGCACCAGTAATGATCTAATGTTCACCCTTGCACCATCTCTGCTCTGGTTTGACTGTATATATACGTGTGTATTTTGGCTTTCTAAATCAGGAAAACTCTAAAACGCCGATGTGTTCATTTCCCAGAAAGCTGGTTTATCTGCCTCCTGCAGCTGCAATATAATAGGTACTATAGCACATCTATCTATTAAGTTGTCAGACTCATTGGCTAAAATCTCTTGGACTTCACTTCAGGTCCAAAAGCCACTTCCCGTGGGAATTGCCTCACCATCTGTAAGCAGACCGAGTGATTTAGGGCAACATGAACGTGTGATAACTCTCAGCACAGAAGTGTTGAGTCACTGCGTTCTGGCACCGTGTTCCTGCTGTTTTTGGCAACCGTTTGCGTGACTGGCGTTGGTTCGCACTACCAAAGATGACTTCCAGGCTTGTGCCTTAAAGTTCTCCTACTTATGAGTTCAGAAATTTTAATTAAGATGCGACGATTACCAGATTTTGGACGGATTATTCTGGATGTGTGGTACATTTCATGTTTCTAGTGTAACAAAATTAAGACCAAAGTTTGTGTACTAGGCATGCATTTCTGTATTTTATCATTCTTGTGCAGTCAGAGAATGATGGGACACAAAGTTGTGTGTCTAAATAAGCAGATGTGTTCTTTGATTAATGGTTTAAGACATCAGTGTTTTCAGTGTACTTCTGTCCAAAACACAACACTAGATTAATGTCACTGCTGGGAGTAAAGTGAATCTCATGAAATGTCACATTTAACCCCAAAACATTATTTACATCATGATAGTAAATGTTGCACTGCCTTAGATGTCCACTGGTTTAAATAAAAATTACCTTAATGCATTTATTTTCTTTTGAATTGCACATATGGACAATCATATGGAAGCTTGTTTCCGGCATTGAATAAAAAAATAATAAAAAAGGTAATCGCGAATTTTTTTTCTTGCAATGGCGAGTTTATATCTTGCAATAATGAGGAAAAAAGTCAGAATTGCAAGATATAAACTTGCAATTGCAAAAAATAAGTTGCAATTACCTTTTTTATTTTTTATTCCATGGTGGAAACGATACAATATGGAAGCGATTGTTTTCGCCATGGAATAAAAAAATAAAAAAAGGTAATTGCGACTTTTTCTCTGACAATTGCCGGTTTATATCTTGCCATTCTGAGGGGGGGAAGAAATATATAAACTTGCAATTGTGAGAGAAAAAAAGTCAGAATTGTGAGTTTACATCTTTTTTCTCAGATACTCTCAATTGTAAGGAAATCACAATTACCTTTTTTCTTTTTTATTCCATGATGGAAACACGCTTCCATACAATCACCAACAACAATAATGACAAATATAAACTGTCCAGCTGTAACTGTCGTGAATTTCTTTTTTTGTTGAGGTTAACACTTTAAAATAAGGTTTATGGACTAAGAATGAACAATACTTCATCAGCATTTATTAATTTGAGTTATTTTGATTTCAACATTTACTAATACATTATTAAAATCAAAGGTTGTATTTGTTAACATTAGTTAATGCACTAACATGAACACACAATGAACAGCTGTATTTTTATTAACTAACATTAACAAAGATTAATAAATACAGTATCGTTAGTTCATGTTATTTAATGCATTAACTAATGAACCTTGTTGTAAAGTGTTACCATTTTGAGGTGAAATAAAGAAAGATTTCAATCATTTCAATGATCTCGTTGCTTCTGCCTTAAATTATTACACTGTTTACATTAATACATTTTTAACTAATTTGTGCATTTCTGAAATGACAGTGTCCCCTGATAACAGATCACGGTAAACTGTAATGTGGACTCATGCACTTTCTGTAAAGCTGCTTTGAAATGATGTGTGTTGTGAAAAGCGCTATGACCATGCCGTGTTTCCGTGAGATGTGCGCGAGGTCAAAACAGAGGTGAAAACATGTGATGTTTCGGAGAGACTGAACCCTCGGCAGACCCAGAGGCCGCTGAAGGGGCCGTCCTGAAGAAAGAGGTTTATCAGAAAGACATGTCCCGTGCGACTGCGATTGCGTGTGTGGTTGGCAGTAAATCAGGGGCATGTATGTGGTTCCCTGCATGGCCCATAACAGCCCTGGCCCTGGTCCAGAACGCTGCGGTGTCAGGACCGGAAGAGAGAGAGGAAAGCAGTGTGTGTCTGCTATGAATTACCCAGTGTAAATGTAAGACTCCCCCTGAGACTCCACTCGCGCATGTGGGCTTCGCACGGTCATGCATGTGGTTACTGCACTGGATGCTTTTGGACGGCATCACCTCTGCTACGGAAAAGTAAATTAGCAAATGCATTTAGACTTCTAATTTACATGCTCTACAAACTGTGTTTTATTAATATGTGTGTTTTTGTAAGAACAGCAAACTTCCATTTCTGGCAAAGGATGACTGTTTTGGAGCAACCTAGCAAGCATGAATGGAAATATTCAATGTAATGAAATACACAAAGTTAGAGTCAACAGAGCATTTTATTTACAATGATAAAAAGGATTTTTAAGTCACATTTCTGAAAAGAAATGCAGCATTTTGATAAAAGTTACAGGTTTATGTAGAACTTTCAATCTGATTTTAACTTTAAATCGGTATTAAACATGGCTTTTTTTGTTTTACCTTTGCATATTTGGTAAAAACATTACAATTTGATTGCTCTTTTAATATGTATACACTGTAAAAAATAAAATGCCATTTTTACGGTAAAATACCGGCAGGTGTGGTTGCCAGAACTTTACCGTCAAAAATATGGTACAGACGTTATTGGTTTTACAGACTTAACTTAAAATTTACAGTAATAAACCGTATTTCATCATCTGATATAATGTTAATTTACCAACCTATTTATGTATTAATATCTGTTTTGTACCATTGTAATACACTGACAACCAACAATCATCTCAGCAGTGATGAAAATCACATGATAAATCACAGCTCATCACAAGCAGCTCTTCCACGAGAAAGTTAGTACTAATATATAGTAGCTGCACAGTGTCATTCGCACAAACACTAAACAGGTAATGGTAACACATGAAATTTTAAAAATGCAATAAACATTCATTTAACAACATTAAATGTAACATAAAACTGTAATGTATATAACTGATAAGAAAAGAACTAAGAAAACTAAGAAGAAACATAGTTATTTCAACAAAAATACATCAAATGTGAAGTGTCACGCAGGGAATTGTGGGAATGTCAATTTACGGTTTTTCACTGTAAATTATACGAGTTGTTCTTTTCCACTTTCAAAAACTGTCAATTTAACGGTATTTTACAGTAAAAGTACATTAAATGTACCGTTATTTACCTTATATAGTAAGGAAACTTTCTGTTAACCTATTAACAGCTTTTCACTGTAGTCTTTTACCGTTAAAATCACGATAATTTTTTACAGTGTATATATACACTCACACACACACATTTGGTTTTCTTTGCAGCTTGAAAAAATACTTTTATGTAGTTTTTAATGTTCAAGAGTGTTTTCAATGGTAGCACTAATGAGTTTTAGTGCACACCTCTGTACAAACACTGAAGAACTATAAAACCCTGATGGTTTTTTTCCCCTTTTGCTTTCAAAACATTTAGATTGAGTCTAAATGTGAAGTATATAGATTGAGTCTTTAAGTGAAGTATATAGTTAAGTGTATTTATAATCTAAAATTGCTTTTAGAACATGTTAAATATGAAGCACAAACCTGATTCTGCATGTATTATATCAGAGACTGTGGGTTTGAAAAGCACACACACTCATTTATGCTCCACTGAATGCGCGTCCTCTGAATCTGGCTGAGATTTTATAATCAAATGGCTTCAGTGTTAAACCATAAGAGCAGTTTAAACTCAAGTCCTGTGATGGGTCGCTCGTGAAAGTCAGTCGGTGGAGCAACATGGCAGCGATCAGGAAAACCTCCACTTTTGCGATCTGGTCTCCAATGCATCTCCTCTTCCCGATGGAGAAGATCATCACGCTGTTGGTCAGGTCTTTATCCAGCGCTCCGCTCTCGTCCAGGAATCTCGCCGGGTTGAAGACGTGAGGATCGCTCCACTTCTGAGGGTCGTGGTTGACGGACCACTGGTTGATGAACACCACGGTGTCTTTCGGGATGTGGAGGCCTTCGATGGAGACGTCTGAGGTGGTGGAGTGTGGGATGGTGACGGGGACGAAGCTCGTGAAGCGCATGGTTTCGTAGATGAAAGCGTCCAGGTATGCGAGGTTGCTCCTGTCTTCTATTGAAGGCAGTCTATCACGACCCACTACTTTATCAATCTGCTCTTGGAGTTTGCTTTGGATTGATGGGTGTTTGACCAGTAGTAGAAGCATCCAGTTCAAGGCGGTAGAAACCGTGTCTAGTCCGGCTCCGATGAGATCAGAAACCGTTCCTTCAGTGTGAGCTTCGGTCAAACCCGTTTCCGTGTCTGCATGATCAATCACGCCAATGAAAGCGTCACTCATGTCTCTCGTGATCTCAGGATCGTAGCTTTCCCGGTGCTCCACCACTTTCCCTTTAACAAACGCGAAGAAGTCGTCGTTAAGGGTTTTGAAGCTCTGGAAAACACTCCTGACTGGGTTGGGAAAAGCCTGCAACCACGGCATTACGTCCACTAGACTTCCAGCTCCTACGGTTTCTCCAAACTTGCTCACTTTCCCCAAAAGAGTCCTGAACTCTTGGTCGTCGTGTCCGTAGCGTTTCCCAAAGCAAAGAGCGCAGATGACGTTAGCCGCCGCGACTGTGAGTTCATGAGACGGATTGAAGTATCGCTCGTTTGAGCTCAAGCTCAGGAACGTTTCGATCATGTCCTCGGCCTCCGCTGCGATGTGCTTCTCGAAGGACTTTTTCGTTTGGCTGTTCGCAGAAGAAAAGGCACGAATGGTGGACTGCGCGATCTTACGGTGCATCTTCCATTGTTTGCTGTAGCTAGTGAACGTCATGCTAGTCCCGCCCGAAACCGACTGGAAAGACACGAAATTGGGCCGTCCGGCGAACTCAGTGCTGTGTTGAAGCAACGCCTCCCGTATCGCCACGTCTCCGTTCAGAACCACGATGTCGCTGCTTCCCAGTCGGATCTGGTACACGTTTCCGTACTTCTTCGCCAAGTTTGAGAAGGTGATGTGAGGCATTCGTCCGAGTTGCATGGCGTTGCCCACTAAAGGCCAAGCGAACGGCCCGGGAAGCCTCTTTTTCAGAGTGAGATTCCTGACCCAAAAACAAGCCTCCACACAGCAGAGGAAGACGAACGAAGCGACGAGGGCCGGTTGGATTTGCCCACTCCATTCCTTAAGGACGCCCTTCATCCCGAACTCTGTGTCTGACGGCGCCATGATATTCCCAAGCTCTTCTGTGTAAACTATATTAGTAGCTCTCCATCTTGAATGGCGAGGGTTTTGGGAATTTGAGAACCTGCTGTTGGGTTACAGGGAGACGGGTCAGGGTTTTTGCGGAGCTGCAATGTCTTTCCAGAGATGAGCAAATTAGAAGAATGCAGATTTCAGTCTTGACACTGTTATATATCTCTAGAGTAGGAGGAGTTTGGGCCACAGGTTTGTTTTCTTTCCCCCCGACTCTCTCGGACTCTCCTCCCATTACAGCCAGAGTCAAACGCCTGGACACACACATCTACAGATGTATAACACTCGCATATCATGCATGCCAATGTCAACGTCCCTTTATTTATAAACCCTAGTAAAAAAGCAATACATTTAAAATACATTTATTTATAGTTCCAATATATTAACATATTTACTGACATATCGCTTGAGACTTGAGACTACAAGTAGATAAAAATACTACTTGAAGTCATTTCTTAATATTAAATGTCAATATTGCACTCTAAAAAATGCTGGGTTGTTTCAACCCAAATTTGGGTCAAATATGGACAAACCCAAATGTTGGGTTAAAAATTGAAGTTGGGTTAAAATTTTAAATTACATTTTTAACCCAACATTTGGGTTTGTCCATATTTGACCCAAATTTGGGTTAAAACAACCCAGTGTTGTTAAGCGTGTGATAAGAATTGTATGAACTTTGAGTAATATTAACCTTTAAATGCAAGATATTTGAAGTGTACCTGAAGTATACTTGCAATAGTTCCACTTTAGCACAATCAAATATCTTTAGCACTATTTCCGCACAATTAAAGTGCAAAATACTTTAGCAGACTTTAAGTATACCAGTTTAGTATACTAAACGTACAATTACAGGGTGTTTTTATTGAGTACATAAATATGCAAATGTATTAGTAGTATACTTGGCATGAAATAAATGTATTTCAAATACATTTTAGTATATTTATTTTTTACTAGGGTTAAAACAACAACTGTTGACCAATGTGCTGTACATAAACATAAACACAATAAAAACAAATTACAGACAATAAAACAGATAACATGCCACTGTGTCATTGATTAAAAGCTATTTCAAACAGAGGCCTTCAGTGTATATTGGACATTAGATAACATAATTTCAAAGGAGACTTTTGCAGTACATTAAAAATACATGTGTGAAGTTTAAACTGATAATACAATGCTGATTGTTTCAAAGCAGCTTAGCTTTAATAAAACGGGAAAATGATAACGTGAATGTTGTGAAATTGATCAATTAGGAAACAAATTAAATTTAGCTAAAACTCAATTTGTTGTTTTGATTCTCTGTCAGAGTTCATCAGTTGTGAAACGAGTTCAGATCATCTATAAGCAGCTCGACTGAAGACAGTATCGCCATTAATCAGTCAGTGTTGTGTTTGATTGTCATCAGTGGATGATGTTGATAGTCTTATCTTTGTGAACTTGAGGAGAAATCACTTCAAAGGTCAAACATCCACTGAATATCAGCAAAACACCAATTCAAACACATGAGACTTTAAACATGCTGAAGAAAAGTGAACATTGGTGAAAAGAAACGATCCTGCAGTGTTTGAGACACAGATACAGACACTTGCTTTGATATTTTCTATCTAATATTGTCTAAATTCATTTTGGGGCAGTCTGTGTGAGTGTGTGTGTGTCTGCGTGAGAGAGTGTGTGTGTGTCTGCGTGAGAGAGTGTGTGTGTGTGTGTCTGCGTGAGAGAGTGTGTGTGCGTTAGTGTGTGTGTGTGTGCGAGAGAGTGTGTTTGTGCGTTAGTGTGTGTCTGTGTGTGTGTGTGTGCAAGAGAGTGTGTTTGTGCGTTAGTGTGTGTCTGAGTGTGTGTGTGTGTGTGTGCGAGAGAGTGTGTGTGTGTGTGTGTCTGCGTGAGAGAGTGTGTGTGCGTTAGTGTGTGTGTGTGTGTGTGTGCGAGAGAGTGTGTGTGTGCGTTAGTGTGTGTCTGTGTGTGTGTGCGAGAGAGTGTGTGTGTGCGTTAGTGTGTGTCTGTGTGTGTGTGTGTGCGAGAGAGTGTGTTTGTGCGTTAGTGTGTGTCTGAGTGTGTGTGTGTGTGTGTGTGCGAGAGAGTATGTGTGTGCGTGAGTGTGTGTCTGAGTGTGTGTGTGTGTGTGTGTGTGCAGTGTGTGTGTGCGTCTCTGTGCGTAAGTGTGTGTGTGTGTGTGTGTGTCTGTGTGCGTGAATGTGTATCTGTGTGTGTAAGTGTGTGTGTGTGCGTGAATGTGTGTGCGTCTCTGTGTGTGTGTCTTTGTGCGTAAGTGTGTGTCTTTGTGTGAGTAAGTGTGTTTGTTTGTGTGTGTGTGTGTGTGTGTGTGTGCGTAAGTGTGTGTCTGTGTGTGAGTAAGTGTGTTTGTGTGTGTGTGTGAGAGAGAGAGAGTGTGTGTGTGTGTGTGTGTGTGTGTGAGTGTGTGTGCGTCTCTGTGTGTGTGTCTGTGTGCGTAAGTGTGTGTGTGTGTGTGTGTGTCTGTGTGCGTGAATGTGTATCTGTGTGTGTAAGTGTGTGTGTGTGCGTGAATGTGTGTGCGTCTCTGTGTGTGTGTCTTTGTGCGTAAGTGTGTGTCTTTGTGTGAGTAAGTGTGTTTGTTTGTGTGTGTGTGTGTGTGTGTGTGTGCGTAAGTGTGTGTCTGTGTGTGAGTAAGTGTGTTTGTGTGTGTGTGTGAGAGAGAGAGTGTGTGTGTGTGTGTGTGTGTGTGTGTGAGTGTGTGTGCGTCTCTGTGTGTGTGTCTGTGTGCGTAAGTGTGTGTCTGTGTCTGTGAGTAAGTGTGTGAGTGTGTGTGTGTGTGTGTGTGTGTGCATGTGTGTGTGTGTGTGTGAGAGAGAGTGTGTCTGTGTGTGTGAGTGAGTGTGTCTGTGTGCGTGAATGTGTGTCTGTCTGTGTGTGTGAGTAAGTGTGTGTGCGTGCGTGTGTGAATGTGTGTCTGTGTGAGTAAGTGTGTGTGTGCGTGTGTGTGTGTGTGTGCGTGCGTGTGTGTGTGTGTGTGTGTCTGTGTATACAAATACACACTTGACAGAGTAAGAGAATTGCATATATTCATGCCAACTGGACGTGGACCTTCGTTTAATGATGTTGTTGCTTTCTATATATTTTTTAAGAGATCATTTTTTATTTGTCTTGTTGTAAAGTACAGAAATGTCTGATTAAGACGAATAAAACCAAAAAATGCTTCTTCTTTTTTACTGAATACATTGTCTAACATAGTAAATGAGCTGTAAGTCTGCTCTAATTGCTGGGCTTTCGTTTTGATTGTAATCCGTGATGCGATGCCAGCCGAATACCAGTGAAGTCGAGTCACTAGAGGAACTCAGTCTGAAACTCATGAACATTTGAGGGTTTTTTAATGCCTCAGAAAAAGAACAGATACAAACAATGGAGTTAAATATGTACCAAAGTAGAGTGCGCTGCAGTTAGAGTAATGACTGTTATATAAATTTAATAAGATAATTTGGCTTTAAAGATGTGGTTTAACAGAAATATCTCAGAAACTGAGTGTAAACAGAAATATTGGCCAATACGGAAATACAGAGACATTATGCATAAGTGAAGACAGATGCAGACAGTTCAAATAATAAAACTGTCATTTAGATGCGTTTCTAGTTTGGTTTGATATGCATGATTTATTTTTTTACTTGCATGTTTATTTGTATGTATGAATGCATGTGTTCTCTTGTGAAATGTGAATCGTTTTGAGCATCATAACAGAAAGAGACAGAATGAGTGCATCTTCACAGGTAATAAAACAGCACTTTATTTATTCCACTCGTAGCTTATTTTCCAATAGTAAAAAGAAAACAACACCTGGACATTGTAGTTTTTCTTCAAAAAGCTGCATTCCTGAACACATGCACTTCAGTTACAGAGCCATTCAGTGTGAACATTTACCTCAATATACGCAGTGTAATATAGGAATATCTGATACATGCTCCTGTTTTTGTACATGCTTTGAGAGGATTTATTATTTGTGCATGTGAGAGAACCTTCAAAATGACATAATGAGGAAGTGGATCCAGCGTGAGACTGAAGTCTTTCATTGGTGAAATGCTGAGCAACATCAAGACTCGGCAAAGCATCGATTGCAAACTAAAGCTACTGCAATGTCAGCCCTTTTAAGAATCTCAATGAATAAATTGCTGTGCATTTTATAGAGAATATAACTTATAGAAACAGTATAATGGGTATAAATAAATGCGTAAATGCCTAATACTTAAAATACCTGAAGTACACAATCACATCGTTATACAGTTTTATAATTAAATGCACTGCTATGCCAAATCTGAGTCAAGTTCATAGGAAGTAACAGCTGCTATTAATGACTCAATACAAACAATTGCATAACATTGCATACACTCTAAAAAATGCTGGGTTGTTTCAACCCAAATTTGGGTCAAATATGGACAAACCCAGCCGTTGGGTTAAAAATGTAATTAAAAAATTTACAGTTGAAAGTGAAAGTTGAAGTTGGGTTAAAATTTTAAATTACATTTTTAACCCAACATTTGGGTTTGTCCATATTTGACCCACATTTGGGTTGAAACAACCCAGCATTTTTCAATTGATGTGTCTACAGTGACAATGGCTTAGCATTCGACCATAAACATCTCATATTGTGATCTGCAAAACATTCTTTTGAAGCATTGATGATTTATATAAACATTGGTAACACTTTACAATAAGTTTTCATTAATTAATGCATTAACTAACATGGACTAACGATGAGCAATGCATTTCTTACAGTGTTTATTAATCTAAAATACAGCTGTTCATTGTGCATAGTGCATTAACTAATGTTAACAAATACAACCTTTGATTTTAATAATGTATTAGTAAATGCTGAAGTTAATATTAACTAAGATTAATAAACGCTGTAGATGTTTTGTTCATGTTAAGTAAGGTAGTTCACTAATGAACCTTATTGTAAAGTGTCACCCAAACATTTAGCTGATTTGAAGAATCTTTCTATATGCATGTGATTAAATCAATTCATTGAATCACTGTGTAAATATTCATTAAATATTAAATATGCAATTATTAGACAGCATTCAGTGCAGCTTTACTTATACTCATTGTTATGTGGAATACATTTGCATTATGTTGAGTCTTTTCTGGCCTTTAGTCACAAGATCAAGCTGGTTGTTTTAACTCATGCCGGCGAAACCAAGCCGAACAGTTTTCCTCGGAGCTTCGCTGAGATCGTGTAACGCAGCGGCTTCAGTGTTAAACCGTACGAGCAGTCCATGGACAGATCCTGAGAAGGGTTTTTCTCAAACCAGCACTGGTGCAACAAGATCGCCGAGAACAGGAAAACCTCCACTTTTGCGATCTGGTCTCCAATGCATCTTCTCTTCCCGATGGAGAAGATCATCACGCTGTTGGTCAGGTCTTTATCCAGCGCTCCGCTCTCGTCCAGGAATCTCGCCGGGTTGAAGATGTGAGGATCGCTCCACTTCTGAGGGTCGTGGTTGACGGACCACTGGTTGATGAACACCACGGTGTCTTTCGGGATGTGGAGGCCTTCGATGGAGACGTCTGAGGTGGTGGAGTGTGGGATGGTGACGGGGACGAAGCTCGTGAAGCGCATGGTTTCGTAGATGAAAGCGTCCAGGTATGCGAGGTTGCTCCTGTCTTCTATTGAAGGCAGTCTATCACGACCCACTACTTTATCAATCTGCTCTTGGAGTTTGCTTTGGATTGATGGGTGTTTGACTAAAAGCAGGACGATCCATTGCATTATTGTTGACATCGTGTCTTGTCCCGCCCCGATTAGATCAGTGACCGTAGCCTCAACGAACTCTTTGCTCAGGGTGCTGTCATTCCCGTGTTCGATCACACCGATGATGGCGTCGCTCATGTCACGGGTCACGTCGGGATCATACGTGTCTCGATGCTGGACCACTTTATCCTTCACGTAAGCAAAGAACTCTTCATTAATGATCTTGAAGTTCTGATAGACTCTTCTCACGGGATTCGGGAACGACTGAAGCCAAGGCATGACGTCCACGAGGCTCCCGGCGCCGACCGTCTCTCCGAACTTATCCACACGTTTCAGGAGAGTCCTGAACTCAGGGTCGTCGTGACCGTAGCGCTTCCCAAAGCAAAGCGCACAGATGACGTTAGCGGCGGCGACGGTGAACTCGTGCGCGGGATTGAAGTGTCGTCCGTCAGCGCTGAGTCTCAGAAACATCTGGACCAGATCCAACGCCTCACCCACGACATGTTGCTCAAACGTTCTTTTAGTTTGAGTGTTCGCTAATGAGAACGCTCTCAGAGTCGACTGAGCCACTTTACGGTGCATCTTCCACTGTTTGCTGTAATTGTTGAACGTCAAGCTCCGGCCACCGGAAATCATCCGGAAGGACAGAAAATTGGGCCGTCCGGCGAACTCAGTGCTGTGTTGAAGCAACGCCTCCCGTATCGCCACGTCTCCGTTCAGAACCACGATGTCGTTGCGACCGAGTCGGATCTGGTACACGTTTCCGTACTTCTTGGCCAGCTTTGAGAAGGTGATGTGGGGCATCTGGCCGAGCTGCATGGCGTTGCCCACTAAAGGCCAGGCGAACGGCCCGGGAAGCCTCTTCTTGAACGTGAGATTTCGGACCCACAGACAGGCCTCGAGGAAGAAGAGGATGATGAAGGATGCTATGAGAGCCGGCTGAACCTGTCCGCTCCATTCCTTCATGATGCTGCTGCTCTTCAGTCCAAACTCGGCTTCAGGCAGAGCCATTCTTCTGATCTAATGCTTGCTTAAATAATGCTCAATGTTACACACAGAGATGCAAAAATCTAAATGTCTCTTTAAAAATCAAAATCAAAAATGTCTAAAATCGACTTTTTATCTTGCATTGATTCAGTTTTCTACGCTTGCACTGCTTCTCCAGGTGAAGCTCAGTGTGTCTTCTGAGCCGGCTGGTGGGATTCATGTGTTTTATATATGTTTGCCGCACAGGGGGCCGGACCCGAGGATAGCCTCACTCCTCCCATTCTGGAGACTCCGTCAGAAGATCTGCCCTCGAACCACAGCGCGTGAATCATCTTGGTTTCGTTCGCACGCGCTCTGTCTGAAGAGGGTTTTTCTGATAATCATGCGGGGATGCTGAGAACTTCACTGTGCAAAACTTTTTTATGGTTTGTGCCAATCGCCGTATTGTAGTTGCAGTTGTCAATTCAACTCAAATAAGTGATGCGATAGTTTAGTGTTACTGCGCATCTGAACTCTTTGCATCTCCTTATTTGACGCGCGCGCGCGCTCTGGTTTCTGGTCGTCGCGCGCTGAAGCTGTAATCGTTATTTCTGCTCTGGTTTGCACAGGATTACGAAAATGTTATTTTAAGCTGGATGTGATCACCGACGGCATCACAGACTTCAGACTTCTGTGTTGGGGAATGTTTCATAATAAATAGCCTGTGTGCTCTGTTTTGCAGACACACTCTACAGAAACCCTGAAAATGGAAAAGTATGCATGCATGTAAGGAGTTATCACAAGACAGTGAAATTCCAGGTTATCCCTGGTGTGTGTGTGTGTGTGTGCGTGCGTGCCTTTATATTATAAATGTCTTTAGGTCCGTAACCGTTATACCATATTATATATAATAAATATAAATGTCAGTAATTATAGCATAATAAACAATATATGGACAATTTAATGTACAGATTGGGTGACACTTCACTTAAACATTTATATATATAATGCATATGCATTATAAAAGTATTTTAATGCACCTTATAATGCATCATATGATCTCATGCACAGTTATAATACATTATAATTCTTATCTGTTCATTGAACAACCTTTAGAAACAACCAATTTCAGATGTAACAAGGAATATGCTAATAATATAATGCATTTGAACTTTGGTCACATTTATGTCTTATAATGCATCAAATACCTTTATAATGCATTTTAAGTAAAGGTTTTAAATAAAGTGTTGCCCAAAAATGTATTGCAGTAGATGATATTGATTCCATGATGCACAATCGCACACAAAATTATAATAAATCGTTTACAGTTTTTTTCGATTGCTAAACGACAGTGAGCACAACTGGAGCTACATGTGCAAAACTCTAACTCCAGTCTGCACAGCAGCAGTTCATGTGGACCAAACTCAAGTTCGTTTTTCAGTGCTTGAACACAGTTTTCAAAACTCTACACACTTATCCCATGACTTTAACCACAACCTGCACAACACTGTGGATTTACAGCACTTTGTTCAAATGCTAACACACTGCTGTCAAAACTGTGAACCATACATTCAAAACAGAATAGATTTCAGCTTTGTGCCTTTCAAACACTACTGAGTGCAATTTCAGCTGAAAGGCTAAGCAGGTGTCTTGTTTTAGACTTGTTAGTGAACACACACAAACATATATATATATATATATATATATATATATATATATATATGTAGAGCTCAGAAAGACTAATTTTGGAAATGGAACAAGGAAGACGGGTTCGTGGAGGGAGAAGGGTGGCAGGGAGAGGGCGGGTTCGTGGAGGGAGACAAAGAAGACAACAAAGAGCTGTTATTTCAGATGAAATAAGGGCTACACTTATAGACCATGTCGTGAACCATGGTCTCTCATTGAGAGAGGCAGGGTTGAGGGTGCAACCCAATCTGCAAAGATCCACAGTGGCATCTGTAATGCGAATTTTCCATCGTACAAACAGGTGAGAGTTACATCCTTACAATAAATAAAAACATTACAGGAAATTATTTTGTATTGCAATTATAGAATATTTACACAGATATAGAGGAAGGAATGTTATAGGTCAAAGGGCCACTGTGGAGGTTCCAGGCCAAAGGGGGGGAATATCACCATGTGTGCTGCAATGGCCAATGATGGTTTGCTTCTCAACACACCACTCATTGGCTCATACAACACAGAAAGGCTTATAGCTTTCCTAGAAGAGCTCTATGCTCAGCTAGTGCCAGCAGAACAAGGGGAGCCAGTAAGAAACCCCCAAGTTTTTGTCATAGTTTGCGATAACGTTGCTTTTCACCACTCTGCAGCTGTCACAGATTGGTTTGCAGCACATCACAGATATATGATTTTGTACCTGCCTGCATATTCACCCTTCCTCAACCCAATAGAGGAGTTTTTCTCTGCCTGGAGGTGGAAAGTGTTTGATCACCACCCACATGACCAAATGTCTCTTTTGGAAGCCATGCGTGCCGGATGTGAGGCCACGAGTCCAGATGACTGCCAGGGATGGATACGGCACTCCAGAAGGTTCTTCCCCAGGTGCATGGCAAGAGAGAACATTAGATGTGATGTGGACGAACACCTGTGGCCTGATGCTGGAGAGAAGCAGGATTAGCCCCTCAATTATTTGTTAGAATCACAGTATGTACTTTTAGTTTCTACCTTTTTTCTCATTACTGTAATTTCGTAAATTACAGTACAGACTATTGAAGCAAACTGCTCATTTTCATTTACCCTTAAAATATTGTTATGTTCTAAAAATGGAAATAAATCATGTGAAAGAATGTCAATCTTTTCATTGAAGAAAATATTACTTTCTATGAAGTCACTGAAATTGTTCAAACTGTAAAGATGAAAAGTTAGTATTTTCTGTATTGGTGTTTGATGCTAGTGTTTTTCCTCTCAGTGTGTTCTGAGTGCCAGTGTGTGTTATCTCAGTGAGGGTTGTGCAGTGTGTTTGCTGCACTGAGCCTGTTTTGAGCAGTGTGTTAAGAGTTGTGTTGCTTTGAGTCAGTTTTGCAGGTGATGTGAGCTGTTTAGCTCAGGGGACTGTTGGTAGTGCAGACTGGAGTTAGAGTTTTGCACATGTAGCTCCAGTTGTGCTCACTGTCGTTTAGCGATCGAAAAAAACTGTAATATCCTTGCAGCATAATTCATTATTCCAAGTACAAAATACAATTGCTTTTTAGTACAAATGTCAACAATGCGAAGCAGAGGGATAGAAAGACAGATTATACATGATCTGTAAGAGCATAATTTGAGATTGTGCATCATGTTCCGGGGTCTCTGAGCTCATCGAGAAGTGCGCCAGGGTCTCTTTCGGCTATTTTCCTCTCACAATTTCAGGATAAATTTTCACATGTGTTTTTGGGTATGCAGTCATTGAGAGATTGTTTAATTGCAAGCATGCCTTCGTAACATGCAAGATCCACCATCAGAAAGCATCAGGACACACACTTCATTCAGCGAGAAAGGACATGAAATTAAATATCCGGATATGTCTTATACTGTTAAAGGCATAATATGAAGAGGCTGCATTTGCTTTTGTTTTTCCTTTGCTGTGTGTTTCTCTTTGTGCATGTGTGTATGGCGGGGTCAAATGAAAGTTTTCTGGAAAATGGAATTGGATATTCTCTCATTGTGCACTTGCAGCTTTATTTTGTGAAGTTCACTCAGTTGCATCAAGGCTTCAAGCTCTAGAACTGAATGTTCTTGATGTAAAACGCTTCTCTTCCGAGCGCCAAGCCGGAGATAAATGTTCCTTGTTTCCTCACCAGGAGGAGTTTATTTTTGCAGGATCTAATGAGTCTAATTGCAGCGCTGAAGCGTTATAGTGTCCGAGAGACAGTAGCGTTGATTTCTGAT
>NW_026606626.1:667500-677500 GCF_029890125.1 Rhinichthys klamathensis goyatoka | reverse complement strand
AGAGTTAGTTTTATTGTCACTGTAGAGTTAGTTTTATTGTCACTATAGAGTTAGTTTTATTGTCACTAGAGTTAGTTTTATTGTCACTATAGAGTTAGTTTTATTGTCACTATAGAGTTAGTTTTATTGTCACTATAGAGTTAGTTTTATTGTCACTAGAGTTAGTTTTATTGTCACTATAGAGTTAGTTTTATTGTCACTATAGAGTTAGTTTTATTGTCACTAGAGTTAGTTTTATTGTCACTATAGAGTTAGTTTTATTGTCACTATAGAGTTAGTTTTATTGTCACTATAGAGTTAGTTTTATTGTCACTATAGAGTTAGTTTTATTGTCACTATAGAGTTAGTTTTATTGTCACTATAGAGTTAGTTTTATTGTCACTATAGAGTTAGTTTTATTGTCACTAGAGTTAGTTTTATTGTCACTATAGAGTTAGTTTTATTGTCACTATAGAGTTAGTTTTATTGTCACTATAGAGTTAGTTTTATTGTCACTAGAGTTAGTTTTATTGTCACTATAGAGTTAGTTTTATTGTCACTATAGAGTTAGTTTTATTGTCACTATAGAGTTAGTTTTATTGTCACTGTAGAGTTAGTTTTATTGTCACTATAGAGTTAGTTTTATTGTCACTAGAGTTAGTTTTATTGTCACTATAGAGTTAGTTTTATTGTCACTATAGAGTTAGTTTTATTGTCACTATAGAGTTAGTTTTATTGTCACTAGAGTTAGTTTTATTGTCACTATAGAGTTAGTTTTATTGTCACTATAGAGTTAGTTTTATTGTCACTAGAGTTAGTTTTATTGTCACTATAGAGTTAGTTTTATTGTCACTATAGAGTTAGTTTTATTGTCACTATAGAGTTAGTTTTATTGTCACTATAGAGTTAGTTTTATTGTCACTATAGAGTTAGTTTTATTGTCACTATAGAGTTAGTTTTATTGTCACTATAGAGTTAGTTTTATTGTCACTAGAGTTAGTTTTATTGTCACTATAGAGTTAGTTTTATTGTCACTATAGAGTTAGTTTTATTGTCACTATAGAGTTAGTTTTATTGTCACTATAGCACACATGATGAAATGCCCCGAGTGCTGCTAACTGTGCTCTGCTGCTTCTTCTCTGTAGGTGTGGTGATCTTCTGCAGTGTTTCGCGTGCGAGGATGAGCTTGCGTGAGCAGATCCCGGTCACCGGCCCGACCTCCCCTGGGAAGAGGAGGAGGAGGAGGAGGAGGAGATTACACTGAGACGGAGAAGGGAAACGTGGAGAAATGGCTTCCAGATGACCCCGATTTGAGTGGGTTTGCTCAGTTGTGGCAGACGGAGTTTGACAGGAACAATTACAGCAGCAGAAGCTCTTCCCCAGGTTAATGAAGGATTACACACACACACACACACACACACACAAAGAGAGAAACAAACACACACACACACACACACACAGAGAAACACACACACACACACAAACACAGAGAGAAACACACACACACACACACACACACACACACACACACTGAGAGAGAAACACACACACACACACACACACACACAAACACACACACACACACACACACACACAGAAACACACACACACACACACACACACACACACACACACACACACACACACACACACACACACACACACACACACACACACACACACACACACACACACACACACACAGAGAGAGAGAAACACACACACACACTCTTTATTTCACTACTGCAGTATTCAGCATTATTATGTAAATTGTATTTTGACCTGTGTTATTGGGAGCTTAAGTAATACATTTTTTTAAATGTGTTTAAATTAATTGATGAATGGTTTTATACTACAAAAACAGTTTAAAACATAAATGGGTAGTTAATTACAGTTTTTTACAATCACTTTGCTACTATTTTCAGAACCTTGATGTCATTTTTCAAAACTCTAGACACAAAACTCAAAACGATAATCACTTGTAACACAGGCTGTCTAATGTTCAAAACATTGCATTGTGCATTCACATCTTTAAAGAAATCTTGCACTTGCACAATCATTGGTTCAAAAAACAAATTAACTGTGAAATACCATTGAAACATAACTATAGATCACCCACACACAAGCAACCGATAGTTTCACTGTGTCATTGTTCGTACAATCATTAAATATTGTAGAGCAAAATAGGTGATACAGGTTTCATTATGGTACTACATGTACAGTAAATACATCTCTGTGAAAGTACTGCAGTCGTAGAGAGAATATTACAGACACAGTGGAATCATTGTGAACAAAGTTTGTAATATATTGATGCAAAACACTACAGTACAATCACAACATGGTTTTTTGAATCAAAGCAAAAATAATTAGCTATGAAATAGAAAAGAAAAGACAGTACTGTAAAACATCAAATGCAGTGTTCCTCAACTTGCTGTAAGAAACTAAACAGGAGTGATTACTGTACTTCTACACTGTCATCAACTCTGTGTTGTGGATTTGGCCACAGGTTCTCATCTACATCACAATGGATGTTGGAAAATGACATCTTGGAAAAAACCTTTGGCATGGCGAGTCCAGGCCTGACACTGCTCTACTGTGATTGGCAGAATTGGACACGCAGTTACAAGGGCCTGCATCTATACAGTACTGTACTGTCAATACTGTACATAGTCTGAAAAGGTGGTACAGTATTTGGCACCATAGACACAGTGTCTGATGAAGCATTACAGTATGATAAAATATTAGGCTACATCCATGGATATTGTAGTCTAATTGGTTCGTGCTCCATGCTAATTGGTGACAATGAATCTCATTATCTTGAAACTTTCATGATTTACTGTAAACATGAAGATTGTGTGTCTGTTTCCATACAACTATGCATTAAGAGTAATGCAACAGTTACTTATCATTTTGAGCAGTTGTATCAATTGATAGTTAGATCATTGTAAGGATTTGAATAGACACTCATTTGAAATGTAATGTGTGAATTGCCTTTTGAAATAGTAGTACTTTGATGTTAAGTTGTGTCATATTGAACAGGTGATCTTTGTTGAATGAACAAATTATCTAAGTTTTATGTGTATTGTATCCAAGCAATTGAGAAAAGGGTTAGAGTTTTGAAAAATGTGCATTTTGATCATTGGTTGTGAGTTTTGTGTCTAGAGTTGTGAAACATGACATCAAGGTTCTGAAAATAGTAACAAAGTGATTGTAAAAAACTGTAATTACTTTTACAACTAGAATTGTATTATATATCATGTCATAAAAACGAAATAAGTCGTTGAAATTCTGACCTACAAAAGTTGAAATTATTACATGCTACATCGAAATTATGACAAAAAGTCAAAATAATGACAAAATCAAAGTTGACAAAAAGTCAAAATAATGACAAAATCAAAGTTGACAAAAAGTTAAAATTATGATTATAATGAATAATTATAATTAATAAGTTAGAATTTTTACTTTAAAAGTCAAATATATAACATACTACATCAAAATTTTAACAAGTCAAAATTATGACTAAAAAGGTCAAATTATGACACTCACAAAATTATGACATGCAAGGTCAGAATTATGACTTAAAATGAAAATTATGGCAAAGAAAATGATGACATACTAAGTCAAAATTATGATTTAAAAAACGTTGTCGAAAAAAATCCCAGGTAAGTCATAATTATGAGTTACAATAAAAAGTCAAAATTATGACATACAAAGTCAAAGTTAAATTAAATTCACATTTATTTGTATAGCGCTTTTGTAGCACAATACATAGTTTCAGAGTAGCTTTACCGAAAATGCAAGTAGCCGTGCAAAAATAATAAGATGCTTTCCCAGTGATTTACTTATTTGTTTGTTTATTTATTGCACTTAAAAGTGTAATTTTGTCAGTGCAATAAATACAGAATCTCACAAAGAATTCACAATTTTTGTTTGTTGCCCAAATTTCACTTTACGTATACGCACTGATATCAGGCCTGGTGTGTGTGTGTGTGTGTGTGTGTGTGTCTCGGCTGGGACAGTAAACGCGGGTGGTCTTTGCGGTGGTGTAGTCGTGTTTGTCCCTAATGCTGAATATCATGCCGACAAACCACAGTCATTTACATGCAATCATGTAGTTGGAGGAGTGCAATTAGGGACGAAACCTCCTCCAAAAGCGGCCCGTCTCGTTCTGCACTTCTCCATGTCTTTCTCAAGGGATCATGGGAAGAGATCTGGCCTCGAGTCTGGGATACGAGTGTGCGGTGAGCTCACTCAACCTCCAAGCTGTGAGTTTCTCCTGTTTACAATCCTGTTTACAGGCGATAAATCTGCAGCTTATGTGTGACCCGATGTGGCGGGACAGTAACAGCTCGTTACCAATCACACATTTCCTCATTCCAGACTCTGAATCTTTCAGCGCTCTTAAGACCAGCCCTGTGGAAACAAGCATGCTTTGATATCATAATTATACTAAGTCTTATTTATGAGATAAATATGACATACGAAGTTGCAAATTATGACAATAAAAGTCGAAGTTCTCAAAGTTACTATAGATTATATACTCATAATTAAGACTTTTTAATTTCATAATTAGATTATATGTCATTATTTACCCTTTATCTCATAAATCCAACTTTTTGACACAATTGACAAAAAGTCCTAATGTTTAGCCTAGTATGTCATAATTTCGACTTTTCATCTCACAAATGACTTAGTTTGTCATAATTTTAGCTTTTTATCTCATAAATATCTCAGTTTGTCATAATTTCAACTTTTTATCTCATAAATATCTCAGTTTGTCATAATTTCAACATTTTATCTCATAATTCTCTTAGTTTGTCATAATTTCAACTTTTTATCTCATAAATGTGTTTGTCATAATTTCAACCTTTTATCTCTTAAATGTCTTAGTTTGTCATAATTTCAACTTTTTATCTCATAAAAATCTTAGTTTGGCATAATCTCGACTTTTTATGTAATGTCTTAGTTTGTCATAATTTCAACATTTTATCTCATAAATATCTTAGTTTGTCAATTTCAACATTTTATCTCATAAATATCTTAGTTTGTCAATTTCAACATTTTATCTCATAAATACCTTAATCTGTCATAATTTCAACATTTTATCTCATAAATGTCTTAGTTTGTCACAATTTTAGCTTTTTATCTCATAAATATCTTAATATATCATACTTTCAACTTTTATCTCATAAATATCTTAGTTTGTCAATTTCAACATTTATCTCATAAATAACTTAATCTGTCACAATTTCGGCTTTTTATCTCATAAATGTCTTAGTTTGTCAAAATTTCAACCTTTTATCTCATAAATGTCTTAGTTTGTCATAATTTCGGCTTTTTATCTCATAAATGTCTTAGTTTGACATAATTTCGGCTTTTTATCTCATAAATATCTTAGTTTGTCAGAATTTCAACTTTTTATCTAATAAATGTCTTAGTTTGTCAGAATTTCAACTTTTTATCTAATAAATGTTTTAGTTTGTCATAATCTCGACTTTTTATGTAATGTCTTAGTTTGTCAATTTCAACATTTTATCTCATAATTACCTTAATCTGTCATAATTTCGGCTTTTTATCTCATAAATGTCTTAGTTTGTCAAAATTTTAACCTTTTATCTCATAAATGTCTTAGTATATCATAATTTTAATATTTTATCTCATAAATGTCATAGTATATCATAATTTTAATATTTTATCTCATAAATGTCATAGTATGGCATAATTTTAACTTTTTATGTCATAAATGTCTCAGTTTGTCAAAATTTCAACCTTTTATCTCATAAATGTCTTTGTCATAATTTCGGCTTTTTATCTCATAAATGTCTTAGTTTGTCAATTTCAACATTTTATCTCATAAATACCTTAATCTGTCATAATTTCGGCTTTTCTCTCATAAATGTCTTAGTTTGTCAAAATTTCAACCTTTTATCTCATAAATGTCTTAGTATATAATAATTTTAATCTTTTATCTCATAAATGTCTTAGTATAGCATAATTTTAACTTTTTATGTCATAAATGTCTTAGTTTGTCATAATTTCAACTTTTTATCTCATAAATGTCTTAGTTTGTCAGAATTTCAACTTTTTATCTCATAAATATCTTAGTATGGCAGAATTTTTACTTTTTATGTCATAAATGTCTTAGTTTGTCAGAATTTCAACCTTTTATCTCATAAATGTCTTAGTATGGTATAATTTTAACTTTTTATGTCATAAATGTCTTAGTTTGTCTTAATTTCGTCTTTTTATCTCATAAATATCTTAATTTGTCAAAATTTTTACTTTTTATCTCATTAAAAATCTTAGTTTGTCATAATTTCAACTTTTTATCTCATAAATATCTGAATCTGTCATAATTTCAACTTTTTATCACATAAATGTCTTAGTTTGTCATAATTTCGACTTTTTATCTCATAAATAGGACTTAAAGTCATAATTTAGATGTTTCGACTCGGGTCTTGCCTTAAAATCAGTGATAATAACTTAAAGAGACGCGATGTAGTTTTTTTAAAACTAGAATGATTGTTTAATAAAGGAGTTCTTTAAAATCATCCCAGAAGAAGAAAGTTCGTTCCCCAGTTAAAGGATGATGGAGATTACAGTGGCTCTGGGTCTGAACCCGTCCCGTCAGAATCAGCTCCTCGATCACTGTCCCGTGTCCCGCACGCGTCTCCGGCTCCAGCGCTGATTTCCCCAGCGCTGTGTTGGGTTTGATCCCTGTCTAGTTAGTGGTGTTGCCTTCCGTTGTCTCGTCGAGCTGCTATCGTTCCTGAGGGAGAGACTGATTCTCCCGTTATTACGCTGCAATTAAAAGCCTCTCTGGGACACTTCACATAATGAACCATTTCCTCGGGATGAAATGATTCTCCAGCGTTGCCCAACATGTGGTTGTGGAGTCCTTTCAGATTCAATTGACAATCGCTTTCAGATGTCATTCAGTATTTGCTGAATCTACTGTTTCGTCTGCAGTTCTGGAGATCTATGAGAATATGGAAATATTCTGGTCTGGTGAAGAGATTCAGCTCTTATGACTCTTGCAGACACTCACTGAAGTGTTCAGTTCACATCAAGATGTGCAGCAACACTCGATTCGCTCATTTACTTCCCAAGAATGTCTGTTTTCTCTGTAAATAAATTCAAAGGCCATTATTTTGGGGGAAACGTTGTGACGTTCCTCGTTTGTGAGTCGCTTTTGAGAAAAGCGTCTGTAAGTATAAGCGTGTCTGAATGCAGTACTCATAATGAGAGGATCCGGATGATCTACTTCCGGCAGATTCTGAAGTGTCTACGATCCCATGAGGCGTCAGGACAGGATCTGTAATGACAGTGAAGCCACGTCTGATGCTGGACGGTCACATGACAATGACATCACGGCGAATGTAGTACGTCTAGATTACATTTATAAAACGGATAGTTCCGGTCCTTGATCCTGATTGGTTGAGCCGCGTTCGAAGCCGTTGTAAATGACTCCACAAATACACACCTGTGAGTGACTGCATTACTTAAGTGTTACACACCCACCCACACACACACACACACACACACACACACACACACACACACACACACACACACACACACACACACACACACACACACACACACACACACACACACACACACACACACACACACACACACACACACACACTCTCTCTCTCACTCACTCACTCACTCACTCACAAACTCAAACACTCACAAACACACACACACACACACACTCTCTCACACACACACACACACACACACACACACACTCTCTCTCTCACTCACACACTCTCTCACACACACAAACTCACACACTCACACACACACACAAACTCAAACACACTCTCTCTCTCTCTCTCTCTCTCTCTCTCTCTCTCTCTCTCACACACACACACACACACACTCTCTCACACACACACACACTCTCTCTCTCACTCACACACACTCTCTCTCTCTCTCTCTCTCTCACACACACACACACACACACACACACACACACACACACACACACACACACACACACACACACACACACACACACACACACACACACATATCTGCTACATCTCTCTTAAATTGTGGCAACTATTAATAATAAAGTGCTATTGTTTTCAGACCAAAAATGTATGCATCTGACAGATGTTTTTATCCAAAGAGACTCGCACTGCATTCAAGGCCGTTACACCAGTTCATGCGTTTACTAGAAATCCAACCGCTCGAGCTTCAGGAATGACCAGCACATGCAGAGGACATTTCCTAGCACAGACCCATACATGCAAGAAAACGTGCAATTCTATGTTCATCCTCAAGATATGAGCAAGAATATTTGATATCATAGGCCTATATGAACATGAATAAAATAAGTATTTAAATATGCAATTATGCAGACAGCTGACAATATCTTCAATATCAAGAACATTATTGCGCAATTACACAAACACAGATGTGAATGCTTCGTGAGTGGACTGTGAATGAGTGTGTGTGTGTGTGTGTGGTCCCATTAAATATACTTACATGCTGTTTTGTGTTGCTGTAGTAATTTAGGTAGCTGCTATGACAACAGTTTAATGAACTTTAACTACTCCATGATTGTCTTCAATCCATGAGTTATAGCGCCTCTTGTGGCAAACACTGAGAACGCAGGACACACATGCGTTATTATAAACTGTATAATACTAACAAAAAAAAAGTATCTTTCATGGGTAGAAGTGCTTGAAATAATGTTCTTGACTAGATTCAAGGTCTGACAAATAATTAGCATAAGGCTTTTTCCATATATATAAAAGTGAGCGTGCTTCACAATTCAGCGGTTTTCTGGATAATTAACCTTCATAAAACCCTCTGCATGTGCTTCAGTAGGAAAGCAGCACATTAAAGCCAAACTCTTCATTATGAGGATTTTTAAAAGGTTTAATGATGTTTCAAACTGGACTCACCAATTCTGTGAATCTAATGCACTTTTGTTAAAGTGAGTCCAAGAGTTGGTCACCAAATGAACTTCCTCTAATCAATATGTATTGCTGGATCGAGCCAAGAAACCTCATCGACTGGCTGATTTTCCCCTGGACCAGAGTCAGCTCGTCCTCTCACTGGAGACACTGTAAAGATGCTGTTTAAACATGGAAAACCCGGTCCAAATAAAGTCGGAAAACTGAAACTAAGCTTCTAACATCTTCCTGCTGATAATGAGGCTTTTAGACAATCACAGAGCAATTCAGAACAATCTACTCTGTTATTTTCTTGATTCTTGATATTATGCTTTACAAGCAAAAAAATCATCTCTTTTAGAGTTTGGCAAACGACCGGAACAATCAGTTTGGGTCGTAAAAACACTGAATTCTTGAATGACTCGCCATTTGAACACAGCAAACAGACGTGCATGCAACCATTACTGCTCATTTCTTCTGAAGGATGATTGTGTATTGCTTCATTGTAGTGAATTATACTATGCTGATGGTATTATTTAAAGTCAAGTTTCTCTTCCTTCGAGTAACTTTGAGGTTTGAGTTATGAACTCTAGCATGCTATAAATGTTGGTCTCAAACAGCTAGTTCAAATTACACATGGAAACTGTAAAAAAAAAAAAATAATTAAAAAGCAAGTTTTTAGATGTGTTTTATATGTTGAATTTTGTACAATTATTTTTAAAACATTTTCTTTTTTTGTCAATTAAATGCCCTTTATTTCTTATTGATTTATTTATTTAAAATGTCATAATATCTTCTTAAATCGCTGTCAATGAAAATATGAAGCAGAATAAAAGCTGTGACAACTAGCCCCGGTCTTCTCTACCACATGCATCAGAAAGTTTTTTTTTGTTTTTTTTGCAAAGTTCTAATATATAAATACATAAATAAATAATTTATTAGACAAACAAATAAACAGCTAATAAACCAACTAATAAATAAGCCCACTTATCCTAAAAATATAAACCAGAGTAAATAAGTGTGACAACTTGCCCCGGTGTACTCTACAACATGCATGAGAAAGACATACTTAATTTGCAAAGTCCTAAAATGAATAAAGTATTAAT
>NW_026606626.1:585000-662500 GCF_029890125.1 Rhinichthys klamathensis goyatoka | reverse complement strand
TTAAAAAAAATATATTTTTACAATTTAAAACATCTGTTTTCTATGTGAATATACAGTAAAGTGTAATTTATTCCTGTGATCAAAGCTGTATTTTCAGCATCATTACTCCAGTCTTCAGTGTCACATGATCCTTCAGAAATCACTCTAATATGAGGATTTGATGCTCGAGAAACATTTATGATTATTATCAGTGTTGAAAACAGTTGTGCTGCTTTAGATTTTTGTAGAAACTAATACATTTAATCCTTCAGGATTATTTGATGAATAGAAAGTTCTAAAAGAACAGCATTTTAAAAAAATAAAATCTTTACTGTCACTTTGCATATACTTTGAAAAGCATTAGTATCTTCTAAAAGTCGCATTTACTTCCACACAAAACAGTCTAATATAAGGTGGGTCGGATCACATTTATGATATTTTATTGTTTTTAAATTACATAATTCATGCATATTTTAAGGATCAAAGCTGTAAAGACAAACAAGCAGACTCATGCCAAGTTTAAAGTCTGTTCAAATTAAAATTTGAAGGCAAATTATGACTATCAAAGGCGGCCTTTTAAAAATGAGATAAGTTTTCTAGTGTTTGGGAGGAACTAAGTACAAGTAGCAACACTCATGCCTATAAACGCACTCTTCTAATGAGCACTTGAAGGAATCTGCAAGAGTCTGCCAGCACTGAGATGCTGTTTGGACGTCCTCCAGACCACAGATGCACATTTGAGGCTGTGCAGCGTAACAGGCCCATCAGGGGAACCCGCTCTATCGGTCCTGGCAACTATCATTTAATCACAATCTTCTCTGCTATTTACATTTTGGAGCAAATCACAGTTTCATGCAGCATTCAGCTCTATGCCGAATTTGGGAAACTTAAATGCACAGTTTGAGGCTTTGTGATCAATCTACAGTACAACAAGAGTGAATAAGTTTGAAACCAAAGTGCATCTAATGGAAATGCATATATCTGATGCTTTCATTCTCATCTGGAAGAAACAAACTTTACCATCACATAATCAGCTGCCTCAACTCCGGCTTCAACACTAGTTAAAAGTATCCGTGACACTGTCGATCACCACAGAAAACAATTTAATTGCTCATTTTATAAAAACAATAAATCATGTTTACACAACATGCACTTACAATTGACATGGATGTTGGACGGTTTGAATTCTGAAATTTTAATGTGCTTATTTTGATTTTGAAAGAAAAAAAAGTTATTTGAAATGTCTATATTTGCCTATTGGTTACATTCGCATACAAATGATAACTAATCTAGGTACATAACAAACCAAAAAAGTCAAAGTGCATTTAAACAGTTTGAATTGTATTGCATTTTAACATTTACTTGAAGCAACACTGGAGCTTTTGGCATAAAGCATGAAACTACGCACAATTTGCGGAGGAACATTGTTTTGGTCCTTGCGTGAGTTGTGCTTCGGCTCCGCTGTTACGCGCGGATGAATCTGAAGCGTTACAGATGATCGCCTCACATCACCTCATCAGAGCCAATATCACTAACGACATCAAAAACTGCCCCAATAACGACAGAAAGATATCCGAAAATACGTCTTATGAGCAGGTAAGTGGTTTAAGTTATATCCTGCGGTTGTTTTGGTTTGTAAAACAATTGTTTTGAATTGAATATGATGTTACAGAAGTTTGGCAACACTGACAGACGTTTGTTGAAATCAGATAATAACGGCGGGAACTATAATTTGGCAAGGCTATTCATATATAGACAAATGACCAGCTGGTTTAGAGTTTGGGATTGTTAAACGTTGCTCTGTGATTCTAGTCGATGCACAGGCACAGCTAATGTGATGCTATGCAATGTTGATTCGTGTTTTATTCCGTACTTTTGCTTGCAAACCTTTCGGTTGAAGGTTCTTTTGTTTTGGTTTAGAGCTGCTAGACTCCTTATGTGACACAGTTTCTTGTGGATTGTGGATTAGCACGTTCGTCTAGTGAAATAATGTTGCATATTTGGTGTTATCACTAGTAAATGTAACGTTACAGTAGGACTGCAATGTTTGTGAAATGTGCTTGACTGAGCTGTAAAATGTGTGAATTGCTCTGCAAAACTAGTTCTATATTGAAAGTAGCCTAGTATCTGTGACATGCTGTCAAACATCACACAAAATATTTCCAATGGTCATTTTATAAAAACAATCAATTTTGTTTACAGTACAGCACTTACAATGGACATGATGGAGGGTTTCAATGCTGAAATGTGAAGTTAATATGCTTATATGAATTATTTTAAACAAAAAAGAATGTTTTTTGAGCTATAAAGTGTCATATTGGCCCATTGCTCACATTTGCATCCAAATGATAATGAATCTACACAGATTCAAAAGTTAAAGTGTATTTTAACAGTTGGAATTGTATTGCATTTTAAAGAGCATATTGCAGGTTAAAAAAAAATCTATATTAATATATAACCTTGTATGAAAATACCATATGAAAAGGTAATGCAGGATTTAAAATATTTTAAAACGACATAAGGGCACAAATTTAGTAGATAAAGTGAGCATTTCTTTGACTGCTCGTAAAAACCGTTTTTTTTTCAACATCGCGTCATTTTACGTCACCAGAGGGAGGGAGCCTCAGCAGCGCAGATAGGTTTGTATTCAGTACAAGCGGGTAAATTTGCTTTTTTAATATCAGAATGACAATTTGGAATGTAAAGAACAACATATTATACAGTAATTTGTTTTATTAGGAAAATACCATATACATAAAAAGAATTGGGCTTTTTTTCACATTTTATAAATGACTTCACATTATATGTACATCTCTTGGAACAAACTAAAAACAAAAAAGCAATGAAAACATGTAATGCTTTGAAAGCACTGGATTTTATGTAAAACTTTTTTTGTATTTTTTTATTTCCTGGCAGCTAATGTTAATGTGATATTGTGAATAGGCCGATGTAAAACCTCTTGTTCTTGTGGCATCGAATAAAAAAAAAAGTCAGTGAGAGCGGTCGTGATTCGTGAATCAGTGTTTTCGGTAGTTTTTGTATTTTAATTTATCATCATCATGGTAAATTATTGTGTTTGTGGAGGTTGCAAAAACTCCGGCCTGTCAGGACATCGAGTCAGGTTTCCTAACAAGAAAAGGGACGGTGCTGTCTATCGTGCCTGTGTGCGGTTTGTGCAGCTGTAGAGACAGGATTTCTCTTCCTGCATCGGCTTCGAAAAACGCGGTCGTGTGTAGCGTACACCAGATCGGAGGAACAAAAACGTGTATATCAGGAATAAAAATATCTATCTGTCTCTCGATGAGAAAACGCTAAGTTATATCATGTAACGTTAGTCTGGATGGATATTAATGAGCATGACATAAGCGCCTGATCAAGTTTATTCTGTTATTGGTAAATTACAATACTCCTAGATGACCAATAATAGCTTTGCTATTAACTGATATACGATGGTAATAATCTGTACAATATTGTGAGCACAATGTATATCATTAGCGAACGTGTATAGGCTATATAGCCTATCTATAAGTTAGCGGTGGTCTCTCAATATAGGCCTACCTATGGCATTCCCCTCTGTGCATGTAGAACAACGACATTATCGAACGATATACACCTCACATTTTACCAAACAGAATGAACGATGCACTATTAACTCTATTGCACTATTAATTAAAACTCGCAGTGAACAGCATTAAATATAAAAACACATATGCCTTACCTTTTTGTTGCAGTGCCGTTTTTATTGCAGTGGTATAATGTTTTGCCGACAGCACTACAGTCCTCATTTTTTTATTGCTGCTTCCATTCTCCTGATTGCTATTATTTAATTTCTTCGTTAAAAAAACATCCAGGGAAGATTGAATAGGCCTGTTCTTTTAATGTTTACTCAGTATCTGACAGCTAGGCTAATAAAAAATACGCGTGATTAAGTGATGCAATAAACTGCGGCTGCGCACACTCACTCCACGCAAGTTTTTTTATAATAATACTTTTGCAATAATGTGTGTCTCCTCTGACCGTTGTTCTGTCTAACATTAATCCTGGCCTGTCCCTGCTCTCTCGGCAGCATAGCAGGCTCATAATTGTAAGGCTGTCGTCCATGGTCTGTCATAGGAGTAAGTCCGAAATGTCATTGCGATCCATTGTTTTCCTGTTGTTTGAATGGTTTGAATCGACCGCTCTCCCGCCCGTTACGTCACGCCCACCACGCCCATTTTCAGATGCGGAAGTAAAATTCTCTCACAAAAACGACTCCAGAAGCCAATGTAACGTATTTATAAGTATATTTTAAAGAAAATCTAATTACTACATTGTTTTTCTATACATTGACTCGTTGGGTCCTCTAACCTGCAATATGCCCTTTAACATTTACTTGAAGCAACACTATGGCACCTTTGGCCCTCTAGCGGTTAAAGCAAAAAACTACACTTAATTTGGGGAGGAACAATTGTAACGAATGTCACTAACGACATCAAAAACTGCCCCAATAACGACAGAAAGATATCCGAAAATACATCTTATGAGCAGGTAAGTGATATCCGAAAATACATCTTATGGGCAGGTAAGTGATATCCGAAAATACACTCACCGGCCACTTTATTAGGTACCCCATGCTAGTAACGGGTTGGACCCCCTTTCGCCTTCAGAACTGCCTCAATTCTTCGTGGCATAGATTCAACAAGGTGCTGGAAGCATTCCTCAGGGAGTTTGGTCCATATTGACATGATGGCATCACACAGTTGCCGCAGATTTGTCGGCTGCACATCCATGATGCGAATCTCCCGTTCCACCACATCCCAAAGATGCTCTATTGGGTTGAGATCTGGTGACTGTGGAGGCCATTTTAGTACAGTGAACTCATTGTCATGTTCAAGAAACCAATTTGAAATGATTAGAGCTTTGTGACATGGTGGAAGTAGCCATCAGAGGATGGGTACATGGTGGCCATAAAGGGATGGACATGGTCAGAAACAATGCTCAGGTAGGCCGTGGCATTTAAACGATGCCCAATTGGCACTAAGGGGCCTAAAGTGTGCCAGGAAAACATCCCCCACACCATTACACCACCACCACCAGCCTGCACAGTGGTAACAAGGCATGATGGTTCCATGTTCTCATTCTGTTTACGCCAAATTCTGACTCTAACATCTGAATGTCTCAACAGAAATCGAGACTCATCAGACCAGGCAACATTTTTCCAGTCTTCAACTGTTCAATTTTGGTGAGCTCTTGCAAATTGTAGCCTCTTTTTCCTATTTGTAGTGGAGATGAGTGGTACCCGGTGGAGTCTTCTGCTGTTGTAGCCCATCCGCCTCAAGGTTGTGCGTGTTGTGGCTTCACAAATGCTTTGCTGCATACCTCGGTTGTAACGAGTGGTTATTTCAGTCACTGTTGCCCTTCTATCAGCTCGAACCAGTCTGGCCATTCTCCTCTGACCTCTGGCATCAACAAGGCATTTCCGCCCACAGAACTGCCGCTCACTGGATGTTTTTTCTTTTTCGGACCATTCTCTGTAAACCCTAGAGATGGTTGTGCGTGAAAATCCCAGTAGATTAGCAGTTTCTGAAATACCCAGACCAGCCCTTCTGGCACCAACAATCATGCCACGTTCAAAGTCACTCAAATCAACTTTCTTCCCCATACTGATGCTCGGTTTGAACTGCAGGAGATTGTCTTGACCATGTCTACATGCCTAAATGCACTGAGTTGCCGCCATGTGATTGGCTGCTTAGAAATTAAGTGTTAACGAGCAGTTGGACAGGTGTACCTAATAAAGTGGCCGGTGAGTGTACATCTTATGAGCAGGTAAGTGATATCCGAAAATACGTATTATGAGCAGGTAAGTGATATCCGAAAATACGTCTTATGAGCAGGTAAGTGATATCCGAAAATACGTCTTATGAGCAGGTAAGTGATATCCGAAAATACGTCTTATGGGCAGGTAAGTGATATCCGAAAATACATCTTATGAGCAGGTAAGTGATATCCGAAAATACATCTTATGAGCAGGTAAGTGATATCCGAAAATACGTCTTATGAGCAGGTAAGTGATATCCGAAAATACGTCTTATGAGCAGGTAAGTGATATCCGAAAATACGTCTTATGAGCAGGTAAGTGATATCCGAAAATACGTCTTATGAGCAGGTAAGTGATATCCGAAAATACGTCTTATGAGCAGGTAAGTGATATCCGAAAATACGTCTTATGGGCAGGTAAGTGATATCCGAAAATACGTCTTATGAGCAGGTAAGTGATATCCGAAAATACATCTTATGAGCAGGTAAGTGGCTTAAGTTATATCCTGCTGTTGTTTTGACTGCAAAAACAATTGTTTTGAATGGAATATGATGTTACAGAAGTTTGGGAACACTGACAGACATAACGTTTGTATCAGATAATAACAATGGGATTGGGAACTATAACTTGGCAAGGCTACTCATTAGGGGTGGGAAAAAAAATCGATATTGCAATATATTGTTGTGCTCTCTGTCGCAATAAATAATCGATACACTAACGCCCAATATCGATATTTTATTACAACACAAAATGATTAATTTACCCGTTGTCAGTGTCACTGTCACTACCCAATATCTACCATTCTGTTTGCGGGGGGCGCTGTTCGAGTAAATAGGGGTAAAGTGGCGCAAACAGCGGCCGGTGAAGAACACAAGTTAACTAACAACAACAGAGAGAAGCGAGAAGAATGGCGGAAAACAATATAAAACGAATCAAAGACCCACCCGCTATTTCCACTCTAAAGTGTGGAGACACTTCGGGTTTTACGAGCAGAGAGAGCGCAACGGCCGCGCGCGCGCACTCTCACGTCTTCAAACAACACGAGCGCTGTCTTGCTCTCTCTCCCTCGCGCATATTAATCAAAATCAATTGACACGATAGTAAAAGGTCGGAAGACCGCAGTTTCACGTGGAGCATTTGGAGATTTTTAGAGATTAGAGACTCGCCTAAACTCAATGAACAACATCTCAACACTAAATTATAAAGGCCTGTCTCATATAGACGCCTGTCTCGAATACAAGCCGGTGCAGTTCGACGATTTGGGAAAAAAAAACCCGGGAAGTTTTACGGTATATTAATTCTCAATATGTACACATGCATTGTTAATCTTTCTTTTCAGTCACATATATCGTGATATATCGTTGATGAAATTTCTTCCAATATATTGAATATCGTAGATATCGCGAATCGTGATATTATCATATCGTGGACCACATATCGCCACAGAATTGAATCGTGAGGTACCTGTATCGTCCCACCCCTACTACTCATAGGCACATGACCAAAGCAGTAACTGGTTTAGAGTTTGGAATTATTACCAACATAATCATTGCTCTGTGAACCTTGTCGATTAACAGCTAATGTGATGCTATGCAATGTTGATTCGTGTTTTATTTCGCATTTTTGCTTGCAAAAGTTTTCGGTTCAAGGTTCTTTTGTTTTTCGAGCTGCTAGACACCTTCTACTACTAATTAGTTATGGGCGATTCCGAATCTTTTGTTTCAAATCAGGGTTTCGGAGACTGTATCCAACTGCCAAAGTCACTTTATTTCAGTAAACGAGGCTTCGTTACGTCATAAAAGGGGGAGTATATGATATCTGTGAACCCATGAAACTCTCAGAGGCGAACCATTGAACAAGTGTCTATGGGTTTTACCTGATCTTTGATCCGATTTGTACATTTTTAGATGTTTTAATGAGATATTAAGTCAAGTCAAGTCACATTTATTTATATAGCGCTTTTCACAATACAGATTGCATCAAAGCAGCTTCACAGTGATAACATGAAAGTAGTACAACACAGTTCAATAATATTGTTGAATATTAAATATCCCCAACTAAGCAAGCCAAAAGCAAGGCGACAGTGGCAAGGAACCAAAACTCCATCAGATTGGATGGAGAAAAAAAACCTTGGGAGAACCCAGGCTAGTCAGGGGCCAGTTCTCCTCTGGCTAACAATCATAGGGTTTTAAAGAAGCTTTACAGTAAGTCCATATCAGAGAGTACCTGGAAAAAATACATTTAGTTAATCATGTAATATTTAGGGGATAACATATCGCCGGCGTTGAGTCGTCTCTTCGCAGGCGTTGAGTCGTCTCTTCACAGGCGTTGGCCTTCTCATCACAGGCGTTGGGGCATCCGAAATCCCCGTGAGAGGCAGGATACCAAACTGGAGCCTACGAACGCCATTTTTCTCGGGACAAGCGTCCCGAGATAACAGCAGAAAGGCAGATGGGAAATAATTAGCATAGCTGATGTTCATAATGATTTCCATTACACGGGAGTAGGTGTTAGAAAACCATAATCTCACAACTCTCCGTAACCTAAACTCTCCGCAACCCAACCGCAGTATATATTAGTATATATTAGTATATTAGTATATTATATTAGTATAATTAGGATTAATAGTAGTTAGCTGAGCCATCCATGGAATAAACAAAACAAACCCTGAAAATTGATAAAAGAAACCGTGTATTATACAGACCCTTGACATCTAATCTTAAAGGTGGGGTATGTGATTTGGAAAATGACCGGCAGATTTTGAAAATATACAATTCAAATGGTCCTACCTTCTTTACTCCAACGCCGGCTCTGACTCCACCCATTCGAAGAACATGGACGCGCAATCATGCACGAGCGAAAACTCAGATGCGCGAGAAATTGTAATGACGATTTACTACTAATCATGGAACCGGCTTTACTGACGAGATGCGCATGCGTCACAAACTTTGAGTATGCGCACGACGGGGGTCACGCGCGCTGGGGGGAGGGGGGTGTGGTACAACCGCTTGATTGACGGACTTACTGTCCAATGATTCTGGTGGTCTTGGAAATGATTGGCTGGAGTTTTTCGAGTCCTGCCCGTTCCACAGATGATTAAATTGCTTAATTTTCATTTCAGTGCTTCTAACTCAGTGGCTGTAAGTGGGTTAGGAATAGGATTTCAAGTTATTTTGAAAAAATGTACAAAAAAGAGAATCACATACTCCACCTTTAAGTAATTAGTTAATTGCATTTGATAGATTTTACTTTCAATAAAATATTTTTATTGAAAGTATTTTTATTTTTAAAATATGTTTTTATGCATGTTTGGCCTGAGTTTTTGTTGCACACTGTTCTGACCATCAGGGGTCACTAGCGTGTGGCGCTTCGAATGCTTTGAAACAGTGCATCGGTTTGCGAAGCAATTTGTTCGAAAATAAGGAACATAACGAAAATAACAATACAATAATTTATAACTGTGTTAAAAACATTCAGCTTAAGGTAGCTACAACAAGTATTAAATGCGGATAAATGTCAAAATAACGCCAATATCATTATATTAGTTAAACGCTGTTAAAGTGGAGTAAAATGCAGCCATAGAATATAAATAATTAATAGGCTTCCAGTTGTGATTTAGGGTAAGGCAAAACCATGATTTGGAAGATGGTTTTATGATGTACTCGCTCATTATTAAATGTTAATTTCGAACAAAAAAGTTACATACCTTTATACATGTAAAAAGTCAGGAATAGAGTACATTTGGTTAAGCATTGACTTGCTACTGTTGCTTTATCAAACACATTGTGCTCTTGACAAAAGAATCAAACCCTGAAGCGTTTATGTATGGCAGTAATTACCCACTTCACTTGCGGTTTGGCACCAAGAACAATTCAGACTATTAATCATCTGCAGATAAACGGTGTTTATTCTGTGCGCATCACTCCACCAGTTTAGTTCTCAACATGAGGCCTTCAGCAGCGTTTAGACCGAATCCTGTCTCGTATTAAAAAACTTCACTGCATGTTGCTCAATAGACATGCCACGGACAATGTCTTTCCCCAACTATTTCCTGATACTGTTCAACTCCTGCCACATCAGACTGAAAATCTGATCCATGTAAACATTTCTGAGAGTCTCAGCGACCGCAGTTCTTTTCCTGGTCTTTCCCTGTCTCCAGTGAGATGATAATTTGGAGAAGAACTCAAGCCACACAGGCAGAGATCTGCCATATCTTGTCCAGGCAGATGAGCCTTTATAATCTGAGCAAACAAACATCTCTGGCCGGCCGGACACTGTGGTCTCGAACTCCTCAGTGTAAGGTTTTGATGAATGCACGAAACTTCTGTTCTTGATGCTTTACTAAGAATCAACAGTTGTTGTTTTTTGCCAGTAAACATTATCTAGGCTGACTGTGTATTTCAATGTAGTGTACATTATTAAAAGAGTCCTCTGGGGTCTTCAGGTCTCTAGGCTCAGGGTTGGTTTCTGAAAGAGTCTCTTCTGCTCACCAATGCTGCATTTATTTGATCCAAAATACAGTAAAAACAGTGAAATATTAGGCCTATTAGAATTTAAAGATGTCATGACATAGATTTTTTTTTTTATTTTAATGTGTTTCTTGAGGTTCACTTATGTTAATATTAGGGATGTGAATTTCTGCCAAAAATGCCATTCGAAAATCGAGGAGCAAAAGTCGATTATCGTTAAAAAAAAAATTAAAATAAAAAAAATAACGCACTCACAATGACAGAAAGGGAGGCCAATTTCATCTTAAGCGGGTTGTCATCAAACAAACTGTTTATTTATTGAACAAGGAACATGTTCTTGTCGTTTTTTTAACATAGTAGGCTAATTGGAAGAACAAAAACAAAAAAACAAGCAAGACAGTCTGTTTCTGCATCGCCAAACCAGATGCTCGTTAGACGTTAGATAAAAAAATAAAATAGGCCTACATGCGGAAGGATACATGTCATAATGATTTTATGCGAACCTGCCTTGTTACCGGCAATAGCCTACTTTTTAAACAAATTAGTTTTAATCAATGTAACTACTATTCATAGTCTAACGCTTAGGCATATGTCATATTCTTGTTAAAAAAAATTAGCATGTCAACATGTTCTGGGAGCAGACGCGAGCGCAGCCTATTAACAATTAGTCCAGCCGCGGAAAACACCCGCTCGGATGGCACAGAAGTCGCAGGCACACTCAAGTAGGAGGTTGCTAACTTTGCCAGGCGGGGATATTTCTTCTCGTTGGCCTTCCACCATGTCATGGGGTCAGCGTTCATTGGTGGGCATATGTCTTGGCAGTATTGCAAGAGTTCGGTTGTGGCTGTAGCTGGCTGCTCGATGTTATCCTCGCCAAACAAGACCGCAATCGCTGCAGCAGAGAGGGCGTCATTTCGTTGATTTTTAGCCGCTGGTGGTTCAGTAGACCTTTCTCCCGATTCCTCTGCGCCTTCGGTGTCTCCAGCGTTATCAATGCTGGACAGGAGGTCTCTGACTTCGGCCTGCACAGCGCCTCTAACATCATCTGTTGCAAATCTCAGGTGCTTGTGCCTTGGGTCTAGGAATGATGCGATGTATGCAACCTTTCCCGCGTTGCTGATTTCTGCAGGCCCGAGTCTCCTTTCCAGTGAGACAGACACTGTGCTTTTGAATCCCTTGACTTTGGCGTTCTCCCCTGGGATTTCTTTGAGATGCTTGGACAGTAAAGTTACGGTCACCGGGTACACCATGGAGATGGACACGTCATATTCCCCACACAAGGCAGTGGTGGCACATTTTAGCGAGTGCAACACAGGTAAGACCTCCTCCATTACAATCCAAATATCATCTGTCAATTCTAGGGTGCGTGCATCTGATAGTTTAGTGACACTCCTGTCTGATAAGGCAGGACACACGGCCCATCGCTGCTCCAATAAGCGCTGGAACATATCATATACCGAATTCCACCTGGTCTTACAGGATTGCACTAACTTATGCTCAGGTAAATTCTGGAGTTGTTGCTTTTGGTTTAGTGCATGTGTTGCAACTGTGCTGTGGTGGAAATGGGAAACTAGGCGATTAGCAGCTCCAATTATGTGTTTTATGTTCGGTAGTTTGAAACCATCGTTTATTGCAAGTTGCAGTGTGTGTGCGAAACAGGGCTGTGAGTCCCATTCAAGTTCATCGCTAGCGTTGGCCAAAACCATGTTTTTGGCGTTGTCATGCACGCAGGCGGTGACCTTTCCAGTTAGCCCCCACTGGTCTCTAGCATTAGAAAGAACAAGTGCCAGATTTTCAGCCGTGTGTCGCTCTGGCATGGCTTCGGTCTGCAGAACGGCACTCTGCATCTCCCAGTTTAGCATGTAATGGCAAGTGATCGTAACATACGATTCAGTTGTCAGTGCCGTCCACGAATCCGTGGTCAATGACACTGTACGTGCACTCGCTAAACGGCCGCGCAGATCAGTTGCAGTTTCACCATGCAATTTTTCTACTCTGGTTGTGATTGTCTTTCTTGTTGGAATGGTGTATTCAGGCTCAATGAATTCAGTAGCTCCCAGAAACCTTCTCCTTCAACAACGCTGACGGGGAGCATATCCTTAGCTATCATCTTAGTAATTAGCACAGTGATCTGCTCACTGTGCCTAGCATCCAACTTACGTCTACTCAATAAACTAGCCATTGACTGCTGCGTGCTGCCTGAGGAGGATGAAGCTGCTGCCGGGTGCTTTGAACTCAGGTGGCTATGCATCGTTGTTGTAGATTGGTGGTATGCCAGCTTTGCTTGGCATAAATTACACTCAACTTGATTGTTAATTTTTTTAAATGAGTCCCACACGGAGCTTCTTGGTTGTTGCATGGTTGGTCGCAGAGTTAACAGTAACGAGACAATGCTATTCTTCTGTTTTTTTGTTTACACTCACTATGCTACAAAACGTATCCGCATAACAGCTAGATAGCGCAGTAGGGGGTTTCATTCATGTTAGCTAAATCGCGCAGTGACAGTGCGTATTTAGGCCACGCCCACACCGGGGGGGAAAACAATACACTGTCTCCATTGACTTTGCATTGCGAGAGGCTGCCTCCTTGTCATTTATGACTTATAACAAAAAACAAAACAATGTCTAAAAGCTGCTATGTGACAAGGTGTACATCAAACGAGCTAAATAACCCAGAAATACATTTTTACAGGGATTAAAGTTCTCCGTCGCTACGACGGATTTCCGTCAATTGTAGGGTTCCCGTCTGTCCTTAATGTCTTAAATTCACTTTTCAGAATTTTAAGGCCGTAAATAGGCGTTCATTTCTCAAATAGTGTAATAAATGTCTTAATTTTAGTTTGAATAGTTTGAATAGGTCTTAAATTAAGGAAAGACAAGGTGTATTCACCCTGCTGAGGGGGATGTGATCAAAGCCTGGAGTGGAGCGAAAGCACGTTCCTCTCTCCACTCTAAGTATTCTGTAATCACTCCGCTCTGGATCCACTCCGGGTTTTCAATTCCCGCTCACGGAAAAACTAAAAAAAATTAAATTCCGCCAGAAGACTTTTTTCACTTTAATCCCTGTTTTTATACGCTGTCGACGCCAAAAAACGGTTGTTTCAGGACATAAAAGTGGATCAATTGAGACAGAGCGCAACTATGCATCTTCAGATTATGACGCGTTTATTATGTAGAACACATTGTAATTGCGCGAAAATATAACGATATTCGAAAAAGCTATTTTATGATCGAATTTCGAACGCAGTTCGACTATTCGACTATTCGAAGATCGTGACTCATCCGTAGTTAATATATATTTTTTGCAACCAAAAACAAAGAAAACAAACTACATTAATATGTGTGGAAATACGATATTTTCAAAACTTATTCTGACCCTCTGTCTCAAATTATGTTTTTAAGGCACGGCTCCTTTAAGGCTTGTCAGTAAACACCACTGTTATGATTGGTAATCTTCATTGCACTGGAAACAGTATCAACGCGAGCAAGTGTTTTGAAAACATCCATATAAAAATGTAATTTACAGACAAAGCAGGGTCAGTCATTATAATCTAAACTCACATCTGTTTACTGTATCAGTGTAGACAGTGTTAGTCATTATAATCTGAGCACATCTGTATACTGTATCAGTGTAGACAGCATCAGTCATTATAATCTGAACACACATCTGTATACTGTATCAGTGTAGACAGCGTCAGTCTTTATAATCTGAACACACATCTGTATACTGTATCAGTGTAGACAGCGTCAGTCATTATAATCTGAACACACGTCTGTAAACTGTATCAGTGTAGACAGCGTCAGTCATTATAATCTGAACACACATCTGTATACTGTATCAGTATAGACAGCGTCAGTCATTATAATCTGAACACACGTCTGTATACAGTATCAATGTAGACAGCGTCAGTCATTATAATCTGAACACACATCTGTATACTGTATCAGTGTAGACAGCGTCAGTCTTTATAATCTGAACACACATCTGTATACTGTATCAGTGTAGACAGCGTCAGTCTTTATAATCTGAACAGATGTCTGTATACTGTATTAGTGTAGACAGCATCAGTCATTATAATCTAAACTCACATCTGTTTACTGTATCAGTGTAGACAGCGTCAGTCATTATAATCTGAGCACATCTGTATACTGTATCAGTGTAGACAGCGTCAGTCATTATAATCTGAACACACATCTGTATACTGTATCAGTGTAGACAGCGTCAGTCTTTATAATCTGAACACACATCTGTATACTGTATCAGTGTAGACAGCGTCAGTCATTATAATCTGAACACACGTCTGTATACTGTATCAGTGTAGACAGTGTTAGTCATTATAATCTGAGCACATCTGTATACTGTATCAGTGTAGACAGCATCAGTCATTATAATCTGAACACACATCTGTATACTGTATCAGTGTAGACAGCGTCAGTCTTTATAATCTGAACACACATCTGTATACTGTATCAGTGTAGACAGCGTCAGTCATTATAATCTGAACACACGTCTGTATACTGTATCAGTGTAGACAGCGTCAGTCATTATAATCTGAACACACATCTGTATACTGTATCAGTGTAGACAGCGTCAGTCATTATAATCTGAACACACGTCTGTATACTGTATCAGTGTAGACAGCGTCAGTCATTATAATCTGAACACACATATGTATACTGTATCAGTGTAGACAGCGTCAGTCTTCATAATCTGAACACACATCTGTATACTGTATCAGTGTAGACAGCGTCAGTCTTTATAATCTGAACACACGTCTGTATACTGTATTAGTGTAGACAGCATCAGTCGTTATAATCTAAACTCACATCTGTTTACTGTATCAGTGTAGACAGCGTCAGTCATTATAATCTGAGCACATCTGTATACTGTATCAGTGTAGACAGCGTCAGTCATTATAATCTGAACACACATCTGTATACTGTATCAGTGTAGACAGCGTCAGTCTTTATAATCTGAACACACATCTGTATACTGTATCAGTGTAGACAGCGTCAGTCATTATAATCTGAACACACGTCTGTATACTGTATCAGTGTAGACAGCGTCAGTCATTATAATCTGAACACACGTCTGTATACTGTATCAGTGTAGACAGCGTCAGTCATTATAATCTGAACACACGTCTGTATACTGTATCAGTGTAGACAGCGTCAGTCATTATAATCTGAGCACATCTGTATACTGTATCAGTGTAGACAGCGCCAGTCATTATAATCTGAACACACGTCTGTATACTGTATCAGTGTAGACAGCGTCAGTCATTATAATCTGAACACACATCTGTATACTGTATCAGTGTAGACAGCGTCAGTCATTATAATCTGAACACACGTCTGTACTGTATCAGTGTAGACAGCGTCAGTCATTATAATCTGAGCACACATCTGTATACCGTATCAGTGTAGACAGCGTCAGTCATAATCTGAACACACGTCTGTATACTGTATCAGTGTATACAGCGTCAGTCATAATCTGAACACACATCTGTATACTGTACCAGTGTAGACAGCGTCAGTCATTATAATCTGAACACACGTCTGTATACTGTATCAGTGTTGACAGCGTCAGTCATTATAATCTGAACACACGTCTGTATACTGTATCAGTGTAGACAGCGTCAGTCATTATAATTTGAACACACGTCTGTATACTGTATCAGTGTAGACAGCGTCAGTCATTATAATCTGAACACACGTCTGTATACTGTATCAGTGTTGACAGCGTCAGTCATTATAATCTGAACACACATCTGTATACTGTATCAGTGTAGACAGCGTCAGTCATTATAATTTGAACACACGTCTGTATACTGTATCAGTGTAGACAGCGTCAGTCATTATAATCTGAACACACGTCTGTATACTGTATCAGTGTAGACAGCGTCAGTCATTATAATCTGAACACACATCTGTATACTGTATCAGTGTAGACAGCGTCAGTCATTATAATCTGAACACACGTCTGTATACTGTATCAGTGTTGACAGCGTCAGTCATTATAATCTGAACACACATCTGTATACTGTACCAGTGTAGACAGCGTCAGTCATTATAATCTGAACACACATCTGTATACTGTATCAGTGTAGACAGCGTCAGTCATAATCTGAACACACATCTGTATACTGTACCAGTGTAGACAGCGTCAGTCATTATAATCTGAACACACGTCTGTATACTGTATCAGTGTTGACAGCGTCAGTCATTATAATCTGAACACACATCTGTATACTGTATCAGTGTTGACAGCGTCAGTCATTATAATCTGAACACACGTCTGTATACTGTATCAGTGTAGACAGCGTCAGTCATAATCTGAACACACGTCTGTATACTGTATCAGTGTTGACAGCGTCAGTCATTATAATCTGAACACACATCTGTATACTGTATCAGTGTAGACAGCGTCACTCATTATAATCTGAACACACATCTGTATACTGTACCAGTGTAGACAGCGTCAGTCATAATCTGAACACACATCTGTATACTGTACCAGTGTAGACAGCGTCAGTCATTATAATCTGAACACACATCTGTATACTGTATCAGTGTAGACAGCGTCAGTCATTATAATCTGAACACACGTCTGTATACTGTATCAGTGTAGACAGCGTCAGTCATTATAATCTGAACACACATCTGTATACTGTATCAGTGTAGACAGCGTCAGTCATTATAATCTGAACACACGTCTGTATACTGTATCAGTGTTGACAGCGTCAGTCATTATAATCTGAACACACATCTGTATACTGTACCAGTGTAGACAGCGTCAGTCATTATAATCTGAGCACATCTGTATACTGTATCAGTGTAGACAGCGTCAGTCATTATAATCTAAACACACGTCTGTATACTGTATCAGTGTTGACAGCGTCAGTCATTATAATCTGAACACACATCTGTATACTGTATCAGTGTAGACAGCGTCAGTCATTATAATCTGAACACACATCTGTATACTGTATCAGTGTAGACAGCGTCAGTCATTATAATCTGAACACACATCTGTATACTGTATCAGTGTTGACAGCGTCAGTCATTATAATCTGAACACACATCTGTATACTGTATCAGTGTAGACAGCGTCAATCATAATCTGAACACACATCTGTATACTGTACAAGTGTAGACAGCGTCAGTCATTATAATCTGAACAGACATCTGTATACTGTATCAGTGTAGACAGCGTCAATCATAATCTGAACACACATCTGTTTACTGTATCATTGTAGACAGCGTCAGTCATTATAATCTGAACACACATCTGTATACTGTACCAGTGTAGACAGCGTCAATCATAATCTGAACACACATCTGTATACTGTACCAGTGTAGACAGCGTCAGTCATTATAATCTGAACAGACATCTGTATACTGTACCAGTGTAGACAGCGTCAATCATAATCTGAACACACATCTGTATACTGTATCAGTGTAGACAGCGTCAGTCATTATAATCTGAACACACATCTGTATACTGTATCATTGTAGACAGCGTCAGTCATTATAATCTGAACACACATCTGTATACTGTACCATTGTAGACAGCGTCAATCATAATCTGAACACACATCTGTATACTGTACCAGTGTAGACAGCGTCAGTCATTATAATCTGAACACACATCTGTATACTGTACCAGTGTAGACAGCGTCAGTCATTATAATCTGAACACACATCTGTATACTGTACCAGTGTAGACAGCGTCAGTCATTATAATCTGAACACACATCTGTATACTGTATCAGTGTAGACAGCGTCAGTCATTATAATCTGAACACACATCTGTATACTGTATCAGTGTAGACAGCGTCAGTTATTATAATCTGAACACACATCTGTATACTGGATCAGTGTAGACAGCGTCAGTCATTATAATCTGAACACACATCTGTATACTGGATCAGTGTAGACAGCGTCAGTCATTATAATCTGAACACACATCTGTATACTGTATCAGTGTAGACAGCGTCAGTCATTATAATCTGAACACACATCTGTATACTGTACCAGTGTAGACAGCGTCAGTTATTATAATCTGAACACACATCTGTATACTGGATCAGTGTAGACAGCGTCAGTCATTATAATCTGAACACACATCTGTATACTGTACCAGTGTAGACAGCGTCAGTCATTATAATCTGAACACACATCTGTATACTGTATCAGTGTAGACAGCGTCAGTCATTATAATCTGAACACACATCTGTATACTGTATCAGTGTAGACAGCGTCCGTCATTATAATGGCTTCTGTCTGCTTTTGATGCAACACTTATCCAGTGAAGGCAAATGTCAGACGTTAAGCGAATGAACGCCAGTGGGCGGGGCCTATGGTGTGATGTACAACTATTAATATGCAAATATTTTTGCCCGTGTGACATCACAGATCCTGCAATATCAATGTGGCAATCAAAACGAGCCATTTTTAGAGCTTGATTAAATTTATGCTTTGTTTATAATGAGGAGGACGTTTTGAAACTTGCAGTATGTTTTAATAATGGTACAAAGTTCTCTTATATGTCAAAAGATCAAGGCAAATTTGATTTCTTATGTCATGACCCATTTAAAAGCTGTTTACTACATGAATATCTTGTTTATTCCTGTGATCAAAGCTGAATTTTCAGCATCATTACTCCAGTCTTCAGTGTCACATGATCCTTCAGAAATCATTCTAATATGACGATTTGATGCTCAAGAAACATTTATGATTATTATCAATGTTAAAAATGGTTTTGTTGCGTCATATTTTTGTGGAAAATATAATGCATGCTTTTTTCAGGATTCTTTGATGAATAGAGTTCAAAAGAATAGCATTTATTTTTTATGTCATAAAAAAACATGTCATCAACAGGTGAAATGCTCAACTCATTCAACTGGATAGAAGTTTATTAGTCAATGTGAATCACAAGTATTGAGTCAATAGCTGGTTGTAATTGCAAATACATGTCACACTGAGTCATTATAGATTATCTCATTCACATCTTCAACTCCAGCCTCAGACACTGTGAGTTACACTGCACAATCTCACAGCGCCCTCTAGTGTTACACAAGCCTATATCACTATCATAAATGCATATCAAATACATAACTACTGAAAACAAACCTGCAATACGAAACGTATACTAGCATACCACTAATATTTATATGTAGAAAGGCTAAATCAAAATATTGAATATAATGCACAAATTCATGCCGTTATGGAGGCAAGAATAAAAATGATCATATTAGTGCACTGTATAAAAGAAACAATATAATTTTCACTTTTGTTTAGCCTTCAGGCTTAAAGCAAAAGTCTAGATGAAAACTGCATTATAATTATTTGAAACAAAATCCTTTTTACTTGACATCTTTACAACTACATCAAGAAATAATGAATAAAATAATGATCATTGCACAATTTAAACATTCAAAAGTCAGTCAAACAATACATTTCATAACTAGTTACACTGAACTTACAATAAAATGAAAAAAATGCAACTGTAAAGTAGCTTCCAGTGACGATGTTCATGTATGTGTTAAATTAACTTTTGTTTAAAATGTCTTAAAAGCTAATGATCCCACTTATGATCCCATTAGTTATTACATCCCCTCACCGTACAACATCTTAGACACAGATTATTATTAAACACGACTAGTATTCTGACCTTCTACTTTCGATTTGCTGTCTAAGAGACAACATGGGTTTCTGTCTTAATTATGCTCATTATAAACATTTTCCACTGCATTATCTCTGGATTGAACGATGGTTGTGGTGGAGCCGGAGCTTCCTGGATCATCAGAGAAATTACCTTCAATGTCTTTGTGAATGTGGTAGTAATACAGGAAGAGGAAAAACCCTGGAAAAATAAGAGAAAATTATTTCCTCATACAATTGAAAGATTTAAAGGGATAGTTCACCCCAAAATGAAAACTTTGTCAGTAATTACTCTCCCTCATGTTGTTCAACCCCGTAAGACTTTCGTTCATCTTCAGAACACAAATTATGAATTTTTTTATTAAATCTGAGAGCTGGATCTTGCCGGCCCAGAAAAGTTAAAGACATCGTTAAAATAGTCCAAGTGACTATAGTGGCTCTATCTTAAGTTTTGATCGAGATAGTTCACGTAGTGTAACTGCGCAACGCTTCTGGGTTGTACGTCACACACATCACACACATGACCAGCGTCGGCCAATAGTGAGCCTACGTTTGACGTACATCCCAGAAGCGCTGCGCTGTTACAAGAACTCAGAAGGAAATGAATAGTTGAATAAAGTCGTTATTTTTGTTTGTTTTTTGCGCACAGAAAGTATTCTCGTCGCTGGATAAACTTAAGGTTGAGCCACTGTAGTCACTCGGACTATTTTAATGTCTTTAACTTTTCTGGGCCGGCCAGTTTCGATCCCTTAGAAACCTATGGAGGAGTGATCCAGCTCTCAGATCTAATAAAAAATATCTTAATTTGTGTTCTGAAGGTGAACAAAAGTCTTACGGGGTTGAACAACATGAGGGAGAGCAATTACTGACAGAGTTTAAATTTTGGGGTGAACTAACCCTTTAAAGTCACTTACATAATTTTTAAACTGTAACCCATAAAATATCAACTCCAATTATAACCCCTTATAATTAATTATATATTTTGAAAAATCAATTAAAAATCACTCATCAATTAATTCAAATAATTTGCTGAAATCTGTTGGAAGCATCCTACTAAACCAAATTCAATGATGCATGTGATTGTTTCTCACCCTGAAACGAGTTCAACACGGTGAAGATGTAATATGAGGGGATGAGCATCGGTCCATAACTGAAGAACGCCACAGCCCACGTCAGGCCGAAGAGCAGGAACAAGCTCAACACCATCATGAGCTGCTTTCTGAACGTCTTTCTCTTGCCGACAGGCGCTCCTATGTGTCGGGCTTGGACAATCTTGGTGACGATCATGATGAAGATTCCTGTCGTGAAGATGAAGACTAAAGCGTAGTAGCCAATGTTCACTATGTAGTGAATTAACGGATCTGTAATCCAGCACCTATAATTATAAGAGAGTGAAATATAATCAGAAGACACTTAAAGGAGCCTTGCTCTGTTCTGTGTGACTCTCCTGTTCGAACTCGTTCATCAAAATGAACGAATCTTTTTTCGAGTCATTTGATTCATTTAACGAACGAAATGAACGAATTGACTCGGAAAAAGATTCGTTCATTTTGATGAACGAGTTCGAACAGGAGAGTCACACAGAACAGAGCAAGGCGGGCATTTGAGCTTATAAAACTTAAACTTTGTTATTTATTTTTTAAATGAGCGATCGTTTCGCTTGATAAGACCCTTATTCATCGTCTGGAATCGTTTAAAGCCCTTTGAACAGTTTGCACTGAAACTGTCTTTTGGACCTTGAACCGTTTGGTGCCCAGTAAAGTGCATTATATGGAGAAAAATCCTGGAATGTTTTCATCAAAAACCTTAATTTCTTTTCGACTGAAGAAAGAAAGACATGGACATCTTGGATGACATGGGGGTGAGTAAATTATCAGCAAAAGTTTTTTTTAAAGTGAACTAATCCTTTAAAGTGCCCCTATTATGCTTTTTCAGATATTACCATTTATGCAGTGTGTAATAGAGCTGTCAGTTGGGATGTCAATTTACACAAATTCCAGTAAACGATCGTCGTTTAAATTAACAATCAATCAATCAACTATTACCACGTGTGTCAGCAATGCCGCCTCAGATGCGTGTTAGTCAGAATGTGTAACTCCTGCTCTTTCCGTAATGTGCTGAAACACGGCAACTAAACCCAATGAATTCACAATGACTTATTAACCTCTTGATTCGGACCCCCATTTTGAGCCCAAAACAGGAAAATGACATGCTTGAACTCAAATGGTTGTCTTTCCTAAATCCTTTAGAGTAGTAGCATAGTTGTTGTATAATTTGAAAGAAGACAAATAGGGCTTTATTCAAAAACAATTCAAGTAATAAAATAAAAATAAAAAAAGTTAGACAAGCTGGAGTGTAATGGAATGAAATGGTTTCGTGCATAACATCTTTTTATCACAAAAAAATAATAATAAAGATGCCTGCGACTGCTAGAAATACAATGGGCCCACAGCCACAAGTCTCAAGAAGTTAAGTTTCAAGTTTGAGGATGATATAACAAAAAATGAGGTTCCTGCAAGGATTTTTTCTCTGACTAGTGGCTTTTTCAAGAATGGCCACTTGGTGCTCCAAAGTGCCTCTCGGTAAGAAAATGATCTGAGGGCTAGAGAAAGCTTTTACTTCTATATAGGGCTGTCACTTAACATTCGCAAATCGATTGCACAATCAATCGGACCAACCAACACAAGTTTCGAAAACGAAAATAGGGAATCGATTTTAAAGGCCTTCTCTCGGAGCGAGTCCAGTTCGTCACGATACGTCACACAGCAACTGCAGGCTCTGACAAACACACATAACAGCAAACTATACTTCTGCATAATGTGTCTCTTTTTACAACAAAAATGTGAATTCTGCTGGTATTCAGACTCATGCATACAGATACAGATTCGGGCTACGGGCTACAATCGCCTACGTAGGCGAAATTTGTTTTTGACATTTCTAATCGTAAACACAGCCATGTTGAAACCTGCAGTAATGTTTTTCATTGATGTTATGGCAGTCCACTCTGTGTCCACTCCGAGTCCATTTCTCGTGAGCACACGATAGTTTCTCGTGAGCGCGCAATAGTTTCTCGAGATTCGTTTCTCGTGAGCGTGCAATCGTTTCTCGTGAACGCGCGATCATTTCTCGTGAGCACGCGACAGTTTCTCCAGATTCGTTTCTCGTGAGCACGCGACCATTTCTCGAGATTCATTTCTCATGAGCGCGTGACCGTTTCTCGAGATTTGTTTCTCGTGAGCGCGCGACCGTTTCTCGAGTTTAGTTTCTTGTGAGCACGCGACAGTTTCTCGAGATTCGTTTCTCGTGAGCGCGTGACAGTTTCTCGAGATTCGTTTCTCGTTAGCACGCGACAGTTTCTCCAGATTCGTTTCTCGTGAGCGCGCGACAGTTTCTCGAGATTCGTTTCTCGTGAGCGCGCGACCGTTTCTCGAGTTTAGTTTCTTGTGAGCACGCGACAGTTTCTCGAGATTCGTTTCTCGTGAGCGCGTGACCGTTTCTCGAGATTTGTTTCTCGTGCGCGCGCGATCGTTTCTCGTTAGCACGCGACAGTTTCTCCAGATTCGTTTCTCGTGAGCGCGCGACCGTTTCTCGAGATTTGTTTCTCGTGAGCACGTGACAGTTTCTCAAGATTAGTTTCTCGCGAGCGCGTGACCGTTTCTCGTGAGCGCGCGACCGTTTCTCGAGATTCGTTTCTCGTGAGCACGCGTGACGCGACAGTTTCTCGAGATTCGTTTCTCGTGAGCGCGCAACAGTTTCTCAAGATTCGTTTCTCGTGCGCACGCGATCGTTTCTCGTTAGCACGCGACAGTTTCTCGAGATTCGTTTCTCGTTAGCACGCGACCATTTCTCGAGATTCATTTCTCATGAGCGCGTGACCGTTTCTCGAGATTTGTTTCTCGTGAGCGCGCGACCGTTTCTCGAGTTTAGTTTCTTGTGAGCACGCGACAGTTTCTCGAGATTCGTTTCTCGTGAGCGCGTGACAGTTTCTCGAGATTCGTTTCTCGTGAGCGCGTGACAGTTTCTCGAGATTCGTTTCTCGTTAGCACGCGACAGTTTCTCCAGATTCGTTTCTCGTGAGCACGCGACCATTGCTTGAGAATCATTTCTCGTGAGCGCGCGACCGTTTCTCGAGATTTGTTTCTCGTGCGCACGTGACAGTTTCTCAAGATTCGTTTCTCGCGAGCGCGTGACGGTTTCTCGTGAGCGCGCGACCGTTTCTCGAGATTCGTTTCTCGTGAGCGCGCAACAGTTTCTCAAGATTCGTTTCTCGTGCGCGCGCGATCGTTTCTCGTTAGCACGCGACAGTTTCTCGAGAATCGTTTCTCGTGAGCACGCAACAGTTTCTCAAGATTCGTTTCTCGTGCGCGCGCGATCGTTTCTCGTTAGCACGCGACAGCTTCTCGAGATTAGTTTCTCGTGAGCACGCGATCATTTCTCCAGATTCTTTACTCTTGAGCACGCGACCGTTTCTCGAGATTCGTTTCTCGAGTTTAGTTTCTTGTGAGCAAGCGACCGTTTCTCGAGATTCGTTTCTCGTGAGCGCGCGACAGTTTCTCGAGATTCGTTTCTCGTGAGCGCGCGACCGTTTCTCGAGATTCGTTTCTCGTGAGCACGCGACCGTTTCTCGAGATTCGTTTCTCGTGAGCACGCGACCGTTTCTCGAGATTCTTTTCTCGTGAGCGCGCGACCGTTTCTCGAGATTCGTTTCTCGTGAGCGCGCGACAGTTTCTCGAGATTCGTTTCTCGTGAGCGCGCGACCGTTTCTCGAGATTCGTTTCTCGTGAGCACGCGACCGTTTCTCGAGATTCGTTTCTCGTGAGCACGCGACCGTTTCTCGAGATTCTTTTCTCGTGAGCGCGCGACCGTTTCTCGAGATTCGTTTCTCGTGAGCGCGCGACAGTTTCTCGAGATTCGTTTCTCGTGAGCGCGCGACCGTTTCTCGAGATTCGTTTCTCGTGAGCGCGCGACAGTTTCTCGAGATTCGTTTCTCGTGAGCGCGCGACAGTTTCTCGAGATTCGTTTCTCGTGAGCGCGCGACCGTTTCTCGAGATTCGTTTCTCGTGAGCGCGCGACCGTTTCTCGAGATTCGTTTCTCGTGAGCACGCGACCGTTTCTCGAGATTCGTTTCTCGTGAGCACGCGACCGTTTCTCGAGATTCGTTTCTCGTGAGCGCGCGACAGTTTCTCGAGATTCGTTTCTCGTGAGCGCGCGACCGTTTCTCGAGATTCTTTTCTCGTGAGCGCGCGACCGTTTCTCGAGATTCGTTTCTCGTGAGCGCGCGACAGTTTCTCGAGATTCGTTTCTCGTGAGCGCGCGACCGTTTCTCGAGATTCGTTTCTCGTGAGCGCGCGACCGTTTCTCGAGATTCGTTTCTCGTGAGCGTGCGACCGTTTCTCGAGATTCGTTTCTCGTGAGCACGCGACCGTTTCTCGAGATTCGTTTCTCGTGAGCACGCGACCGTTTCTCGAGATTCTTTTCTCGTGAGCGCGCGACAGTTTCTCGAGATTCGTTTCTCGTGAGCGCGCGACCGTATCTCGAGTTTAGTTTCTTGTGAGCGCGCGACAGTTTCTCGAGATTCGTTTCTCGTGAGCGCGCGACCGTTTCTCGAGATTCGTTTCTCGTGAGCACGCGACCGTTTCTCGAGATTCGTTTCTCGTGAGCGCGCGACCGTTTCTCGAGATTCGTTTCTCGTGAGCACGCATTCGTTTCTCGTGAGCGCGCGACCGTTTCTCGAGATTCGTTTCTCGTGAGCGCTACAGTTTCTCGAGATTCGTTTCTCGTGAGCGCGCGACCGTTTCTCGAGTTTAGTTTCTTGTGAGCACACGACCGTTTCTCGAGATTCGTTTCTCGTGAGCGCGCGACAGTTTCTCGAGATTCGTTTCTCGTGAGCGCGCGACCGTTTCTCGAGATTCGTTTCTCGTGAGCGCGCGACCGTTTCTCGAGTTTAGTTTCTTGTGAGCACGCGACAGTTTCTCGAGATTCGTTTCTCGTGAGCGCGCGACCGTTTCTCGAGATTCGTTTCTCGTGAGCGCGCGACAGTTACTCGAGATTCGTTTCTCGTGAGCGCGCGACAGTTTCTCGAGATTCGTTTCTCGTGAGCGCGTGACCGTTTCTCGAGATTCGTTTCTCGTGAGCGCGCGACCGTTTCTCGAGATTCGTTTCTCGTGAGCGCGCGACAGTTTCTCGAGATTCGTTTCTCGTGAGCGCGCGACCGTTTCTCGAGTTTAGTTTCTTGTGAGCACGCGACAGTTTCTCGAGATTCGTTTCTCGTGAGCGCGCGACCGTTTCTCGAGATTCGTTTCTCGTGAGCACGCGAGAGTTTCTCGAGATTCGTTTCTCGTGAGCGCGCGACCGTTTCTCGAGAATCGTTTCTCGTGAGCACGCGACAGTTTCTCAAGATTCATTTCTCGTGCGCGCGCGATCGTTTCTCGTTAGCACGCGACAGTTTCTCGAGATTAGTTTCTCGTGAGAACGCGATCATTTCTCCAGATTCTTTTCTCGTGAGCACGCGACAGTTTCTCCAGATTCGTTTCTCGTGAGCACGCGACAGTTTCTCCAGATTCGTTTCTCGTGAGCGCGCGACCGTTTCTCGAGATTCGTTTCTCGAGATTCGTTTCTCGTGAGCGCGCGACCGTTTCTCGAGATTCGTTTCTCGTGAGCGCGCGACAGTTTCTCGAGATTCGTTTCTCGTGAGCACGCGACCGTTTCTCAAGATTCGTTTCTCGTGAGCGCGTGACCGTTTCTCGAGATTCGTTTCTCGTGAGCGCGCGACAGTTTCTCGAGATTCGTTTCTCGTGAGCACGCGACCGTTTCTCAAGATTCGTTTCTCGTGAGTACACAATACTTTCTCGAGATTCGTTTCTCTGTTGCGTGCGCACGAGAAACTGTCGCGATTAGTTTCTTGTGAGCTACTTAGCTACAAGTTTTCAAAAGATAGCATGGCAACTGCAGATGCAGGAGACCCATCGACAGAACTTGAACCCCCTCCTCTTTCATTGAAGTCGCAGGTGTGGAAGTTTTTTGGATTTCCAGTGAGTTATGTTGACAACGTTCGCGCTTCAAAAAAGCCACAGTTTGCAGACATCCCAAGTCTCGTGGAAGTTCCGGGAGTCTCCCGCATATGGATGGCGCTTCCCTGATGCCCGCAAATTAGTTAAAATCTCCTGGAATCTAGTGTGAGCGAGCAAGAGCGCGCATGCGAGACAGAAAAAACTGTGCTCCAAACCGTATAGCGCGCACAGAGCAGAGAGGGAGAGAGCGAGAGACCTTGCGTGTGTGCCTCATGAAGCGCATGTAAGACAGAGAGCATCCTGATTGGCCGGTTTCAGCTTTAAAAAAATAAAAATAAATGTAAGAATCGAATTGGACCGTGACCTTAGAATCGAAAAAATTTAATCGAATATTTGGAGAATCGTGACACCGCTAGTATTCTATATAGTAAATGTATACGAAGTCAAGAGGTTAAAGTTCCATAATAGGGGCACTAAGTTTTATTAATTCATGCATTTATGACATCAGAACAACTTACATTTGTGTGGTTTTTCCGGACGTTGGGTTTATGATCCGTGTTTTATATCCTCCTATTGAAACAACAGCTATGACTATCGGAGCCGGAAACGCTGAAAGAGATCAGGGTTATTATAGGTAACTAAAACTAAAACCATAAAAACATTTCCATTACTTGAAATAAAATATAATGGTATTCTTAAAATATAAAAAAAGCATTTTGTTTTAGCTACTTGCCAAGGCAACATTTCTCATATTCATTTAATTTAATTTAACTTGATGTACTAAAATGACTAAAACTAATATTAAAATACCACTGATTGAGACAATTAATGAAGACAAGCTGCTGAAGTAAAGGTCAAAAACGTAAAAGTATCATGACATGAGTTCATAAGACCACAATATAGGTCTTTCTTATTCTTTTTTGGGTGAACTTGAGTTCTTCAGTCTGACTTGCTGGTTTTTGTTTTAAAAGGTTTTATTTCTTAAGGCAAAAGTATAACAGGTGATTTCTTAACTCACTCCAGCCGAACACAATGATCTTCCTCATGTAGTTTGTGATGGTGACGTTCTGTCTGATGAGCCATAAGTACATATGAAGAGCTTGAATGAAGAACCAGGTGAATGTAGCCAGCATTGAGTAATGCATGAGCAGCGCTATGAAGACGCACGCAGCCTTGTCTTCTGTGTTGGCGACGCTCTCGTTTGACAAAAAGGATAAATTCAGGAGAAACAAAGCCACAAACATGTTTATCAAGATCTTCGTGGCTTGATTTGATTTGGCTTTCCTGTTCAAATATATAAAAAATAAACTGTATTTGTAACATGCATTTATGCTTTTAGCAGACACTGTAATCCAAAAGAGGAACAAAAGCAGCTGGTCAAAACCTTAATTTAAGTAACTGAATGTTATATTTTAAGGTACTCTACCGTAATAGGAAATGCATGAACAGAGCGACGGACAGAAAAAACATGGAGATGCCACAGCCGATAGAAGTGATAAAGCTCAATGATTCCACATACGAAGCTGTGATGTTTGGATCTACATCTGGAGGAGACTGAGCAGAGAAAACAACCCTTTTAAAACCCTATTAGCAAGAATCAGATCTAGGGCTGTCATTAACGATTATTTTGGTAATTGAGTAATCATTCAGTTATTTTGACAATTAATCGAATAATCTGATATTTTTTCTGTTAATAAAAATAAATCTAAGCAAATACCTAAGCCTTTAAAATGAGTTAAAGGGTAACTAAACCCTAAAACAACTTTTTTTAGTTACTGATCTGTAAGACTGGGGCTTTAATGCTGTTCATTGATTCAAGTAATTTTTACTGCCCTCTTCAGGTTGAACGGTGGCTACTGCAGTTGAATTTTCCTATTGGAAGTTGTGGTGCCCTGTAGGCTTGCCGCGATAGACGGTGTTGGCGGTGTTACCGGTTTTAAGCCCCATCACCGGTGACATCACTTTCCCACCGTGACACCGTGATGTCTTGACTTTTTTAAAGTATTCGTTTTTGCTAAAATATTGAGAAAAATCAGGTAATTTTTACCTTCAATATTATAGTAGGCTAATGAAGCATAGTGGGCTACAACTGACTCCCAGTTTACTGCATTAGTTGAGATTTGTTTTCCTTGAGAAAATTTGCCATGTATTGTACCTGATATCCAAAATAATCAATATTGAATCGAATTGTGAAATTTGTGTCAATACCCTGCCCTAACTTGAACAATGTAAAAAAAGCACTTTAAATGATTTTTTTTTAAAGATTTATATTTTTATATACAGTATAATTGTGCTTCAAATAATTTTTTTTTTTGAAAAACTACACCTTATTCTTGTTTAAAAGCATTTACATAATATATATGAATGTATATGGAGCGTGATAAAAAGGTGACCTTGAAATCATGGCGTTAAAGGCGACGCGAGAAGAGGAAAAATTGGAGTGCACCTAAATTTTGTGCTGGTGCACCTATATAAAAAAGTTAGGCGCACCAGTGCAACCAAGGCAAAAAGTTAATCTGGAGCCCTGCATGTTGTAAGGAATAATTGATGTCTGGAATATTCAGTTTAGAGCAATATATGATTGTATCATCTGCATAAAGATGAATGTTACATCCTGAACAGCAGAGTGGCAAGTCATTAATAAAAAGGGAAAATAACAGAGGCCGAAGCGAAGGACCCTGGGGTATGCCTTTATCTACACCTGTAAAATTCGACGGAAAATTCGACGAAAATTCGAAAATTTAAGATGGCACCAGTACACATATTGTTATCAAAACTCGAAAAAATATCATTTGTGAATTTCAAAAGAGCAGTGGTAGTTGAGAAGTGTTTCCTGAAACCTGACTGGCATTGAGATAGTAAATTGTTATCATAAAGATTGTTAGATAATTGATCGAAAATAAGTTTTCACAATACTATTAATTATTGAGATAGGTACATCTCCGGCATAGAAAAAGAACATAACTCCGGCACGCTCGCTTGTGGAGCATCCCTAGTATGTTTTTTTTAAATGGTTTTAATACATCGTGCAGCCTTAGAAAACAGTGTAATAATGCGGTTCATGGATTCTCATCCATGGAATGCGGCACTTCTGGTATTTTGCCAGTTACTCAACACGGGTAAATTGCAATCGAGGATTTTCTAAAATCAAGTACTCTAATTTAATCGAGCAATCGTGACAGCCCTTTTCAGATCTTTAAATTTTAAATGCATATCCGTTAAGTTTTCTTAGTCAAGTTCTGTAGCTAAAAGACTCTGATATTGATTTCATGGGGTCTTTAAATGAAACTCTGAGAAGCTTCTCACCATCAGCACTGCAAAGAACGTCAGATGTGAACACGAGCACTTTATGGTGTTGTTGTCGATTTTTTCTGTATCACAGCCGGACGTCGTCCATGTAAGATTTCCTTTGAAGAAAAGAGTGCGGCAATTTAAATATATAAAATAAATTTGGTTTGGGTTTGTTTATGGGTAGGGTTGGGAATCATAAGACATTTTCCAGTTTCGATTCTTCCTAATGATTCCGGGTCCAATTCCATTAACATTTTGGATTAAAAACTATACACAATACTCAATCCTTTTTGTTTTTATAACTTACTGTCAAACATAACCATAACATCAACAAATTCAACACATAGCATTTTACAATTTTTGCAAATCTAATATATTTTTCTGAATAAAAATCAACACACAACCTTTCTAACCTTTGCATGAATATCTACCTGGTGATGGAGCCGTGCAATGTACAGTAGTTTTTAAAATCGTTATGGATTCTGTGATTAATGATATTATAAAAATGTATAGTTAAAAATATTGGTAATTAAATTAATTCATAAACCTTTAACAATTTTATGAATCTTTTCTAAATGTATTCTCATTAAAGAAAAACACAACACATTTTTTTTTTAATCAAACAAAGGGTTGCACCATAGGTTTACTGGTTAATATAGTCTTGGTCATATTTTTTAAACATTTTAAATTGTATCATTATTCGTATTACTATGATAGTTAAACTAAATCCAATGCGTTCGGAACCGGGGGGTAGCTTGTGCGGATCACGGATCAACTTGGATCCCTATAGGCTACAGATGTGACACTTGTGGATGCGCACATCGCAATAACGATGCTAAAACGATATATCGTGCAGCCCTAGTCATAACATCTTCAAATTAAGCCATACTTTTATTTTAGCAGGTTGTCGTAAAGGCCTTTGAGTTGCTCTATGTATCTAATTATAGTTTTGTCAAATGAAACCGTGAAATGCTCATGAAGTGAATCTCAGAGCATCTCTGGATTGAATTTTTTTTACGGCTTAATACTAAGACACTCGTCCATATTAGGGCTGGGTATCGATTCAGATGTTCAAATTCGATTCAATTTCGATTCGCAAGCTCTCGATTCGATTTTCGATTTCGATTCGAATTTCGATTCCTGAGACATAAAAAGAAAAGTTTTTGGGTAGGTCAGAAATACTACAGAAACTGAATAAAGTAATGCAATGTAAAATAACACTGTCTTTTAGTCCTGACTGAATTAAATACATAGGCTATTAATTCTGATTCCTAACAATTAATGCTATATTATGTTGTGTTGACAACAAAATTAATGACAGACACATATGGCTGCGTTCACTTTAAGAACTAGTGCACGGATCCATTACTGTTTCATTACACTGTCTGTCACACGCGTTTTATGCTTATTTAAGACATAACCGACTGTCTTTACGAGGTTACTCACCAAGACCAGAGTTTTGACATCATTTTGCGTGTTTTTAACTGTTAAAGCGATATAAATCCATGAAAAAGAACTTTTGTTACTGGCGAGCGGTTTGTGAGGCGGATTTAGGCTTTACTGTATGTGTGCACGCAGTGAGAAACATCTCTGAGAGCGCTCGAGCACGGGATAGTTTAAAATTGCTTGAATGTTTAAACTGGTAAAACTTAAAAAGACATGAAAATGATAAACGTTAGTTACGATGCAATGCTGGCCCGATTGTGCAAGTGAATATTCCGTCATGTCCCAACTCCTAAACACGAGTGTGTATCGACGCCTGCCTTGTGCAGAGAGAGAAGACGCAGCACCGCGAGCCCTGAATATGGAAAAAATCGATTCGTGGCCGTTGAGAATCGATTTTGAATCGACCACATTTAAAAAAACGATTAATCGAAAATTTTTTTTTTTTGCCCAGCCCTAATCCATATCGCAATTTGATTCATTATGGAACCCCAATTTTGATTTATTCATCCCAAATTTGCCAAATTCTGTAACAATCCCGCATTATACAGTCAATCCAATTTTTATGATTGGATTCCGTAATTCCATCTGTGTTTTCTGTGTCGTGGAAATCACAATGTGCTACTATTAAAGCAGCACACAGTGACCATGACCGTTTTCAGAAGCTATGAATTATGCATGGTTCTGACATAAGAACGGTTTTGAATAAGAACCATATATATGGAACCAACCCCATTTATGGAAACTAACCAATGCAGCCACAAGTGAATTTACCTTTGCCATCCCAAGAACTGCAGGACGGCTCACCGACCTGTAAGAACATGTTTGATTATTATTTTGCTTTTACTGTGTCTGGTCTTTATAAAAAAAAAAAAAGATTAACATTAAACCTTCATTACCAGATCTTTCTGTGTAAAGAACATTTCTATATTGTCTGTAAGGTCGGAGATATTGGTGCCCATCGTTATTCCATAAACCTCATTGTTCAAAACAGTGTAATTTTTAGTTTCATTCTAAATAAGAAGCCATAAAAGAGCAATCATTAATCAACTATAAATGTTTGTGAATAACATAGATCACGAAACATTTGTTAAAGGAATAGTTTACTCAAAAACATGCTTTTTAAAATAGAATTACCTTATTTCCCATGTTTTTGAACCTTAAAATTCCAACAAATGCACTTCCATTAAATTCCAGTCGTGATTTATCAAAGGCCTCGCTGGAAATCGTTACAGACCAGGGGAAGTCCATGTCCAGGTCACTTTGACAGTCAAGAATCTGTGAAAAGAAGAATTATCATTGATAAATAAAGAGTCCTACCCAGATGGGCATGTGTTTCTGCTTCTCATCCCTTACATTCATCGTTTTCTGATCTGCAGAGTAGCATGCGTCTTCAGTTTCTGTGTTCTCAGCTTGCATTTGGAGAATACCATAAACATCCCCCATCACAATCGCCGCACTGCTTTTATTGTCTTTTTTCATCTGCTCCCCCAGGGACTTTAGATTGTCCAAGGCAACACTGCAAAACAGGCTTAATCACTCTGTATAATGTAATACAGTTTTAATTTTAAAAGTCACTTGTATCCACACACTTACGATGCATTTGAGGGATTAATAGATCCATCCTTGTTTTTTAGACCATCTGAATTCAGATTGTAAGTTGTCTCGGGTTGTCTGACACAGGCAGTTATGTTCGCTTGACTACAATAAGTAGGTGTCTTATTGCAGGTCACACATGTCCATTTATCACCGTCTGAACGCAGAATGTATTTGCTTCCTTCATTGTCTTTAGCACACAGAAATAAATAGGGAATGGATTTTATTAATATATTTGTGCAACTGAATGTCAAAGATTAAAGTGATATTGTGTTGCTTATTTATAAACTTAGAAACACTATAATCACAGCATTGTAGTGTTTTTTTAAGCATGCTGCTCATCACAAATCTCATTCACATCATCATAGTCCAGTCATTAAAAGGGTAGAATGTAGTTTCTGCAAAACTAGTGGCAACTAGTGGATAACACAAATACAGCATATTTTACAAACACCTCCTTCACGTGTCATGCCTTCCTCAATAAATATCACAATAACACTTTTACGGGTGTAAAGGCACGTCTAAAGAGGTAAAAATAGGCTACATTCAATAAAAGGCCCAACATATTAGGAATTCATTTAGCTGTGTTGCTATATGTCATTAGTGAGCAATTGTGAAGGCAAACACTTTCTAGAGCAGGGGTGTTTAGCTTCAAATTGCCTCAACAAACCTGCCTGGAAAGTGTCTAGTATTCTTAGTAAGATTAACTGGTTCAGGTTGAATAACTGGTTGATAATCTGGTTCAGGTGTGTTTAATAGGGATGAAACAATTACGTTTCATGATAAACCACGATAAAATCTCCTGACTGTTAGTATTATTGTTTAAAATGTAATTATCATTAAAACAGTGTTCGATTATCGTGATTTTGAAAGCTCTTGGTAAATCCTGCACAGGCAGCATCAGTCTGACACAGCATACAACGTTGTTGTTTTTTTGCATGAGAAGACATGGCGGAAGGCATTGACAGCGCTCGGGAGATTCATAAAGTATTTGCATAAAGGATTTTATCTTGCTGGAGTTTTTCACACGCACAGTAACTGAAAGTTAAAACTGTTAAAAGAAAAGGCTCAATAAACTGTTGCATATATATGATACACTAAGCATCAATATCTCTTCCCCTTGTTCTTTGAACTTTTCAATGCTAAGCGCTACACCGTGTTGCTTCAAGCGGATCATTCTGCGCACGGGATGCGCATAAGCCTCTCTGTATTGGAGCCTTTCATATTAAGCCTATAATACTTTTGTGCAATGATTATTAGATTCTAGATTATTAGTCTTTCTTGTTCTGTCCTATCTGTCATATGTTGTTGCCTCGTTAAAAAGCTGCGCCATACATTTAAAAGAAATGTCATTTCATTTTATAGTGTATATACATACTTTAAATGTTTTTCACCGATGAATTTTATAACAAAACAAAGAGCAAAGTGGAATATTTTACCTTTTTATTTGTTCCAAACTAAAAAAAATGTTCCTCTATAATAATAACTATAAGAATATTAACTATAGAGCTGCTAATTTTATTTGTTGTTTATTGATTTTCAAATATGAAATTTGTTGAAATGTTTTCAGTGTGCATATCAGTTCTTTTTGAAAATTTTCATCTAATTTTATGATAATACTGATAATTGTGATTATTTTAGTCACGATAATCATGATATGAAATTTTCAAACAGTTCATCTCAAGTGTTTAATTGGAATTGGAAAAGCTAAACCAGAGATTGTCTTATTACAGGGAGATGAGAGGGTCTGTAACTCTTACCTGTGGAGAAAGCGTAACGGCTAACTTGGATCATGTGAGGCATCTTAGCCTATCGTGTAATGGCAGTGAAGTCAGTACACGCAGTTCAAAATATTATGAGTCAGTCACAGCTTACGTTATTTTCTTGTGGATTAGGTCTTGTGAATACATTTTCTATATTTGGTATTAATCGCTAGTAAACGCACAGTATGACTGCATTTTTTTTTGTGGAATGTATTTTAACCTAAAAAACCTTACATCACCTTTAATGAATAATGAGTCCTACAATAAAGATGACTAAGAACTGAGAAGAATAAGCTTTTTGGTCAAGGAAAAGAGAAATAATGTGAGATTAGCGTATCAGCGAGAACATGCAGGACAAAAATCATTTTACGTGTAGAGCTGGAGTACATGTAGCATGTAGGCTGGATGGATAACTAGGTTTATAGTGTAATTTCACTTTATATTCTGCTGAGTTTGAGGAATGACATACAGCAAATGAAACGACTAATAGAAAAGTATATTATAAATCCTAAGACAGACTTACCTTTGCATGTATCATTGTCATATGTAGCTTTTTTACATGTCGTCTTAAGATCAACAGATGTGATTTTCAGACAATCTAAGAGACCATGACAACACACAATTCAACATAATTATCAAATCATACTGTAGCTGTATGAGTTCAAATGAATAACATTTCTGCTTTTGAATAGTCTTCAGAGACAATCAGGAAAGTAATAAAAGTACAACAAAAATAAAACACAAAAGAGCGATTGTGTTGTGTATAGCCTAATATCATTTACATGTCTGACCACAGATAGTAGATTAATGTTCAGAGTCAGTCATTGGTTGTTTAAGTTCCTGAAGAGTAAAACATTGTGATGCTTTAAAACATTTTTAAAACATTAATCTGTTTGTTTGAGCAGCTCGACACCTGTTTGACTTATCACATCTGCACAGTCCAAAATGCCACGTCATAATGGCATACAGTACGCTAGGGTTGGGACAATAAATTGATGCATCGCGATTCGTGAATCGACTCCAATATTTTCCGAATACATCGCAATTCTCTCTCGAATTAATTCTGTGCTTAGTTCTTAACAGAAGATGGTGTTCTAGGCTAGTTTTTAACCGCATTCTCAAAAGTTCACGAAGAAGACCGCTTGTGTGTTCAAATATTGTACATTTCAAAGTTAAGGATTCATTATTTTGATATAGTTTGCATTGTAACAAACACTATAACAGTTGTTTAGTTTTTTTTTGACAAAACATACTATATATTTAACATTTGAGCAGAAACTGTCAAACAAAAGCTTATTTGATGTCTATTTTAGAGTAAAAATTTTATAACTTTATACTTTATAATCTATCCAAAACTAGTCAACGAAATGTTGTCATTACAGACACTATTCTATATCGCGATTAGAACAAATCTCAGTAGGCTATAGCAATATAGTTTGGATGTGTTCATGTAAAAATAACGTTTACGCGTGCGCATCTGTGCCATTCATTAATTCATTCACACACAGACACGCAATTCATATTTAAACAGTCTTTGTCCAGTTTACAGACACTATTCAATAACGTGATTAGAACAAAGCACTTATGAATAAATAACTTAATACATCAGCTGGATCCGCTCCTCGAAATGAAACTACCAGCACTTCTGATGTTACTTTTCCAGGATTATTACGATAGTATTATTCCTCACAGCGCAGCAAGACGAGGTAAAGTACAAGATTTTTATTAAACTGGATGTTTTATCCAGCTGATGTGGGCGTTTTCATGGCTTGCCTCAACATTTGCGTTTGAATAGCGCGCGCTCTCAGTGGGCGTGGTCACATTAACATGTAATAAGCTATAATTAACTGAAAGGAAAAAGACTGACATCTCTCTCTTTTCATACAGATTACATAATTATATAAATTACTTCATTTAAAAGAAGAGAATTTCAGCTTCATAACGAATAATCTTTCATGCCTGTGTGACAAGTATTCCCTGAGTTACTGTTAATTTTCGGACGCGTTTCAGAATGAACTTCACTGACAGAGAGAAGGCAAAATTCGCATCATGTTTATTTTTCTTTATTTGACAAAAAGTAGAACACTTTGTTTTTATTGTGAGTATCCACAAAAAAATAGACACTTAACAGGATCTAATGATGTACAACACCTAACACATCTAATGATGATCTTATATGTAAGATCAAAATCAACAGAGTAATTTGAGTCTCTTTTGGACTGATAAGGAAAAAAGTGAGCTCGGCACGATGGCCGACCCCAGAGGGCTAAACAAACTCCAGCATAGTTAGCTGTCAGACACGACTTGAACTTCAAACAGGACGTGCTTCTGTGGTCAAATGAATAAAATTAAAAAAAGCTTTTTTGAAGAATTTTTTTCAATAATTCTGACCATGACTGAATATTTAGTGTTTAGTGCCAAAAAAGACACAAAAAATCACCGGCAGTTAACTGATGTTCCGTTCTATTTCTGACATACTCCAAGCACTCGCTCTCCTTCTGATACGCTCACCCCAACAGCGTCATGCAGCGACAAGATCCTATTAATTTCAATGGAGAGTTGCCGATTCCCGGTGATACGATTGATGGTGACCGTTGGCGACAGGATGTAGGCGTGTCAAGAGACGCATCAAAGTTGAGATGTTTAAATTTATGCAAATTAAGAGCGACTTTTGGGAGTAACAACCAATAGGAGTGAAGTCAGTGGAGCGCATGTGATCTAGGGGTCGACCGACATGTGATTTTCAGGGCCGATGCCGATACCGATTATTACAGATCAAATAGACCGATAACCGATATTTTGAACCGATATGTGTCTGGTGTAAAAATGTAAATTAATGTCAAAATTAAGAATAACAAAGGGTTTTGACAAATACTTTCTTTAAATGATTTTATACATATATTTGAATCTGAGAACTGTTATTAATAATAATAATTATAATAACTTAAAGTGCAGGGAGCACCCAGCAGCATTCTGTAAACATTTTATAAAACTTAAAGACTCTATTTTAATGTTTAAATTAAATTTTAGTAATCAAAAAGCATTTCTAATTAATTGAAATCAAACTTATTCAATTTATTTACAGTTTAACAAAAATTACATTTTTAGGGCCCTATGAAAAACCGAACTTTTATTTTGACGGGTTGCCGTGGAGATTAGCATTAAAAAGCTCATGAAGTGACTAAGCGACTCTGGAGATGATGTTTATGGAATCATGTCCTCATAGAATGATGCGGCTGAGGCTGAAAACAGCGCAAGCGTCACGGGTGCTCCAGTGTGTGTGTGTGTGTGGTAAATGAAATCACGCGTCTGCGACATTTTCAAAATATAATAAGCATGAATCAAAAAATAACAAGCATGAATAAAAACTTTAAACACATTAAAAAATATTTTGCACGAAACTTAAACTTATGGTCACATTTTCTTTAAAATTATGTTTTCCTTGGTTTTATTACTCTGTGTGACACCGTTAAACTGTATGTGTTCCTGCAACTCGACCTGTTACCGGTATAAACGTCTACCTGGCGATCCGTTATCGTTAAATTCGTCATATCGTTATATTTTAAGATGATAAAATATGATCAGAAAATCAACTTGCCTAATAATTCTGCACGCACTGTAGTATATATCAGCACCGGCTCATTCCCACTGGGCTGTTACAACTGTCTTATTAAATAACCACTGTCCTGCCCAAACTGAAGACATAAACTGACATTTAAAAAAAAACTTACCTTTGTTTGGGTCGGTTTTTGTGGTGCAGAGGGGCGTGCAGACGGGGGTGCAGATTTTGGTGCAGTCAGGTTTTCTACAGTCGCAAACAATTTCTAATAATAATCCAGTAGAAAGTAAGTTAGTCATTACAATACTCACTAAATATAACTAGTCTAAAAGTGTATAGGTTTTACCATAATTTGCTCTTTCAAACTCAAAATGATGTTTTATTAACAAAGTTTGGGAGGAGCACGTTCAGATAATTAACACTTGGGGCTTGGAGCCCTCCCCCCGGACAGCACGCATTAAACTTTACTCCCTCTAATTGTAAGTGTGAACTCGTGAACACAATTACAGTGCTTAGAAGAAAACACACCTAAGACAAGCTGTTTGAAATTAGTCTGCGTCTTTTTTGCTTTGCATTGATTGACCAACAGATTGAACAACATCATCACTGCAATGATCAATCATGACAACACTTATTTGTGAAAAAATACATTTCTAATGCGTTTGTGTGCCTTAAAATCTTATTTCAATTTAGGATGAGACACACCTGATGATACAACCTTTGATGGCAGACATTTCAATTCATCTGGGAAGAACCACAGCACTGTCTTTTTACACATCTCATTCATTCTTACTTCATATTTCCCTCCATTGTTTGTTATGCTGAAATTGCCTTTTTTGGCAGTTGATGTTCTGCACTGTCCTGGAAACGAGAGAAAATTGGATAATTATTGAAAAAATACTTTCTGAAGAGTTTTGAACTCAAAGATACAAATATACACGTTTTTTACCTTGAGAAGATCCGTTTATTGTGACATATATTGTGCACATATCGTTTAATTGTTCATCACAATCTCGTGGACATGTCAGTTTAATATCTGGAATAAACAGAAATCAATGAGTTTGGAACTTGATCTGTCAGTCATCACAAGAACATTCAGATACATTTACAGTATTACTACAGTCACTTTAGCAGTGTATATATATCTACCTTCTTTGCTCGATTTCCTGAAACATGCACCTGACAAATTGACTCCAACTATTTTTCTTTCTTTGTCTGAGCAGCCTGCACAAATGAAGACGGCATTTAAAAACCTATTATTTAATGTAGTATGACATGCTGATGTAAAACTCTGTATTAGATGCCAAAATTTAGATTCACACATTTACAGTCATTGTTGTTTTAACCCTTGTGCATCAATTAAAAAAAGTTACATAGAGGACAAAAATGTCAGTGTCAAAAAACTGTCATAAAAATTTGAAGCTTGGGAGCACAGACTTAAGTTTTGTATCATTTTAAAGAAGGCCCTTGGCAGATTATTGCTGAAGTAAAACAAATAATAATAAGTAAATCCAATAAAAAAATTATATAGGTTTAAGTTTATGAAAATTTGTTATGAACATTATTTTATATAAAATATATATTTTATAAAACAAGTTGAACTCTAAAACGCTAGAAAATCGAAGCCCTAAATCTAAATAAATCGTGTTCCAAATTTGAGGATGATATCTAAAAAAATGAGCTTTCGGTAAGATTTTGTTTGGGCGCAGTAACAGATTTTCCCCACTGGGTGCCAGCTAAACTCCACTGGTGCACACAGTGATTGGATTTGTTATTTGCAGTTGAGTTTCTCTCTCTCAATATTACAAACACACACATGCACACACACACATATTTTTTATAACACACGTACAAACCACACTCTGACGTCCATACCATCACACCCACACAAATATCGTTGCATAATTTATCCAGTTGGCTCTATTATATGCCGAAGCAGAAAACAGGAATAAAGCGAGTATTTGCTTTATAGACCAAACCTGAAAAAATGGCACCATCTGATAAAAAATAGTAAAAATTTACATTTTTAAGCCTTGCCAACAGAATGAAAGCCTCTTAACAAAGATTGCATCATTTTATAGTTAAATGGCCCTGGGATTAAAAAGTGCCGTTTTAACGGGTTTCAATGGGGACATTTTTGTCCAAAAGGCGCTGAGAGGGAGTATTTTGTGTACCTAGAGCAAAAAAGATTTTTAAAAGGAAATGGGGGTGATATAGTAAAATTACAACAAAAAGACACACCTGTGCCAACAGTCATGCAGTTAGCATTAACAAAAAAAAAAGTGTTACACATAGCTCCAAAGTGGACAAAAATGTCCATGTCAAAAAACTGTCATAAAAATGTTAGGCTTGGGAGCAAAGACTTAAGTTTGGTCTCATTTTAAAGAGGAAACTTGGCAGATTATTGCTGAAGTTAAACAAGTGATAAAAGTGAAATCAAAAATTTTGTATAGAGGTTTAAGTTCATGAAAATTATTTATGAACATTATGCTCATTATTTTATATAAAATATATATTTTATGAAACATTTTGATCTCTAAAACTGATATACATTCAAAGCCGTAAATCTAAATGAGTTGTGTTCCAAATTTGAGGATGATATCTCAAAAAATGAGCTTTCAGTGAGATTTTGTTTGGGCGCAGTAACAGATTTTCCCCATTGGGTGCCAGCTAAACTCCGCTGGTCACACAGTGATTGGATTTTAGATTTGCAGTTGAGTTTTTCTCTCTCAAATATTACAAGCACACAAGCACACATTTTTTTTATTACACACATACAAACCACACTCCGACATCCATACCAACACAATCACACAATTATCATTGCACAATTTATCCAATGGGCAATTAGTATGCACCGCAGTTCAGAGAATGTAATCTGTCAGGTTTAGGCCTAACACATCAATTCATCCACTTCTCCCGAAATACATTAAAGTAAGTGGCTGGTGAAGTGTTAGCAGAAAATGTAAAAGTAAATTTTATAGTTACCTACACAATGTGTATCTAACACATCATGTGTCAGATACACTTATAATAGATGTGAACCAGAAGGCAGATATTTCAACCGACAGCTGAAGCATTTAAGTGGCACCGAAATAAGGCACCGAAATCTGCGTTTTGATTCGGTCCGGTGATATACCGGTTACTTGGGTACCGGTTCCATATCGGTGCCCGGTTTCGGTACCCAACCCTACTGGAGACTGGAGTAATGATGCTGAAAATTCAGCTTTGTCCACAAAATATAAATGGCTTTTTAAAATACCAGTGCAGTGCCCGTACAAAATCTGGGGATGTGTTCTTGGCACACTTTAGGCCCCTTAGTGCCAATTGGGCATCGTTTAAATGCCACGGCCTACCTGAGCATTGTTTCTGACCATGTCCATCCCTTTATGGCCACCATGTACCCATCCTCTGATGGCTACTCCCAGCAGGATAATGCACCATGTCACAAAGCTCCAATCAATTCAAATTGGTTTCTTGAACATGACAATGAGTTCACTGTACTAAAATGGCTCCCACAGTCACCAGATCTCAACCCAATAGAGCAGGGATACTCAATGCGTGGCTTGCGCGCCTCATGCGGCTCGGCAAGCTTTAATTTGTGGCTCGCATGCCAGTTACTAATACGGTGATATGATTACGCAGTCAATACAGATATGTCATGAAACATTAAAAACAAGCAGGGCTATAACGTAACCCGTTAAAAAACTCATACAAATAATTTATATAGATACTCAAAACAGCGTCATTAGATGCCCTTACGTCCATAACACTGACTCACTGCGGAGTTGCCAGTGGCGGTCTTTCCAGCTCTTACCACTGAATGTGCTCTGGATACATGATGGCCTAATGTCGAAAAAATAACTTAAGGTCATTAAAATATATATTATGCATACCCTCTTATCTATAATTTCATGATGGTGAATACGGAATATTTTTGGGCATTTGCAAAAAAATCTAAAAATAAAATGTTATGGTAAATTGAAGCAATTCAATTGGAGGAGACTGGCGCACATTATAACAACGTTAGTTATTTCCAGCATTTCATGCTAGTTAGCTTGTGTTATACCAGAGACAATTTATATACGGACTGAAAATGGATCGATTTCTTGTTAGACAAAGTCGAGCACCAAACAAGAAACAAAGCAATGTGACAGTGACAAACGAGGGAACTGATTCGGAGCATGCAACAACCGCAAATCGACAGGAAGATGATGGAGACGAGGTTTGCGGAGAGTCAACTCCTGCTAAAAAGAGAAAGGTACGAGTCATACAAGATGAGCATAGAAAATTTCAAGAAAAGTGGACAGAGGAATTTTTATTTGTCCTCGGATCGAACCCTTTGTGTTTACTATGCAAACAAACCCGCTCTGGTTTCAAGCGAAGTAATTTGGAGGGACATTTTCAAACGACCCACCCAAAATTTAACGAAAGTTACCCACCTGGAAGTGTAATAAGGAAAAGAAAAATAGAGCAGCTTTCTTCCTCTCTTTTTGGACAGCAAAGGCTCATACACAGGACAACTTCTACAGCTGAACGTTTAACGGAGGCGTCTTTTGAGATCGCATGGATTTTAGCTCGGGGAAAAAAACCCTTCTCAGACTCAGAAATTGTGAAAGATTGCTTTTTGGCTTCGGCAGAAATATTATTTGCAGAATTTGACAACAAAGACGCAATTGTAAAGCAAATTAAAGGATTACAATTATTTGATACCACCATAATGAGGCGGATAGAAAACATCGGCAAAGACGTGAGTGACCAGCTCTGTGCACGTGTCAGCAGCACCGTGTTTCAGCATCGCGGTGGATGAAAGCACCGATACGACAGATGTTGCCCAGTTGTGTGTTTGGGTAAGGTTCCCAAAAGAAAAATCTTTCAGAGAAGAAATGCTGTGCTTGCTTCCACTTGTTGGCTAAACGAGAGGTGAGGACATTCTTAATGCAATTCTGGCATTTTTTGATGGAAAAAAAATCTCAGTTGGTCAGGTCTAGCAAGTGTGTGCACTGATGGTGCCCCTAGCATGCGAGGAAAGGAGAAGGGGCTTGTTGGGCTCATGAAAAAAAGAGAAGAAATACCAAACTTTGTCAGTTTTCACTGCATCATTCATCAGGAGTCACTGGTTTCAAAAATAAAAAATAAATCATTCCAAAATGTGATGCAAACAGTTGTTCGTGTGGTAAACTTTATGGTCTCCAGAGCGCTGAATCACAGACAGTTCCGACAGTTCATTGAGGAATATGACACAGAGTATGGTGATTTACTGATGCACAGTGAAGTGAGATGGTTATCTCGTAGAAAAGTGCTTGAACGGTTTCTGAGCCTCCTCCCTGAAATTTGCACTTTCCTGGACAGCAAAGGAAAACGGGAGCCAGAGTTGGAAGACCCATGCTGGATCACACAGCTGGCCTTTCTGACTGACATCACCTGTCACCTGAACACTGTCAACTTGCAGCTTCAAGGAAGAGATAAGCTTCCAAGCAAAATGCTGAATGCCATCAGAGCATTTCAGAACAAAATAACTTCCCTGTACATACCTGACAGAGAATTCATTCACTTTCCCAATCTCAGAGCTGTCACCACAAATGACCCATCTCTGCAGCAGCACTTCAGCCACAGAGGATTTGTGAATGTTTTGGAAGAGCTGAGAGGGGAATTTGAATCCAGATTCAAAGATGTGAATGAGCACAAGGAGATTTTCAACTTTATTGAAAATCCCTTCCATATGGATAATAATAATAATAATAATAATACATAAGTCTTATATAGCGCTTTCCAAGGAACTCAAAGACGCTTTACAAATGAAACAAACAAACAAACAAACAGTCAATGATGAGAGTGCTATTATAAATTGTAGGCAAGGTGAAACAGGTGGATTTTGAGCAGTTTTTTGTAGGTGGTCAGTGAGTCCGAATTTCTGATGTGGATGGGGAGTGAGTTCCAAAGGGTGGGGGCAGCGATGGCGAATGCTCGGTCCCCCAAAGTTCGGTGTGTTGATTTGGTGATGGGTTTGAGAAGGCCCAAGTCGGCAGAGCGGAGGCGTCGGGAGGGGCAGTGATGCTGCAAGAGGTCTGTGAGATATGGAGGTGGCAAGTTATTGAGGGCTTTGTAAGTGATGAGCAGAACTTTGTAATGGATGCGCTGTTGTACAGGGAGCCAGTGAAGCTGTTGTAGGACGGGGGTGATGTGGTCTCTGGAGCGGGTGTGGGTGAGGAGGCGGGCAGCGGAGTTTTGAACGTATTGCAGTTTTTTTATATCAGAGGATGGGAGACCATATAGGAGACTGTTGCAGTAGTCGAGTCTTGATGTAATGAAAGCATGAATGAGAGTTTCCGCAGCAGATGTGGAGAGGGTAGGGCGTAGACGAGCTATATTACGTAGGTGGAAAAAGGCAGTTTTGGTGATATGACGGATATGGGGCTTAAATGTGAGTGAGGGGTCAAAAATGAAACCAAGATTTCGGATCTGGGGAGAGGTGGTAACTGTATGGTCATCGACGGAGAGAGTGAAATCTTGGAAGGACGGGAGAAGTGATTTGGGACCGATGACGATGATTTCCGATTTATTGCAATTTAGTTTAAGGAAGTTGTCATTCATCCAGGATTTTATTGCAGAGAGGCAGGTTGTGATGGTTAATACTGTGGCAGGAGTGATGGATCTGGTGCTGAGGTATAATTGTGTGTCGTCTGCGTAACTATGGAATTTTAATCCATGCTTGTGAATGATAAGTCCAAGTGGAAGCATGTACAGGATAAACAGAAGGGGACCTAGCACCGAGCCTTGAGGGACTCCGTGATTGACAGGTATGGTGTGGGACGTACAGTTGTTGATGGATATGAATTGAGATCTGTTGGTGAGGTAGGAGGTGAACCAGGATAGAGCTGAGCCAGAGATGCCAAGATGTTGTAGGCGTTGTAAAAGGATGGAGTGGTCAATGGTGTCGAAGGCGGCAGAGAGGTCAAGTAGGATGAGAATGGAAAGGGAACCAGAGTCAGAGGCGAGCAGGAGGTCATTTGTTACTTTGAGTAGTGTAGTTTCAGTAGAGTGATGAGTACGGAATCCAGACTGAAAGGTTTCGTAGAGCTGATTTGATAGGAGGTGGTGTTTTAGTTGAGAGGCGACCGAGCGTTCCAGGATTTTAGACAGGAAAGGTAGATTAGAGATGGGGCGGAAGTTGTTGGGGTTGTCAGGATCCAGGCCAGGTTTTTTAAGTATTGGTGTGATGGCTGCAACTTTGAAGGAAGAAGGAACTGTTCCAGAGGTGAGAGAGGAGTTGATGATAGCCATGATGAGTGGGCTGAGGCAGGGGAGGCAGTGCTTGACCAGTGCAGATGGAATGGGGTCCAGGGGACAGGTTGTTAGGTGAATTTCTTTGAAGTGGTTAGTGAGATCGGTTTCTGTAATGACTGATAGGGAGGGAAGAATGATATGAGATGGAATGGATGAGTCAGATTGAGGGTCTGTGCTGGGAGAAATGTTCACAGAGAGTTCTTTGTGAATGCTGTCGATTTTGTATTTAAAGAAGTCGATGAAATTATTGCATTTGTCCATGGTGAATAAGTGAGTGATATTGTCAATGGGTTTGAGTAATTTATTAACTGTGGCAAACAGAGTCCGAGGGTTGGAGGATCCAGAGTGAATGATCTCAGAGTAAAATGCTGTGCGGGCTGATGTGAGCGCTGATCTATAATGATGGCTGTGATCCTTGTAGGCTTGTAGGTGTACAGTGAGTCCAGTTTTCTTATGTAGGCGTTCCAGTTGTCTGCATTCTTTTTTGAGTTTGTGCAGTTCTGGAGTGAACCAGGGAGCAGAACGGGAAAAAGTAACTTGCAGTTTTCACTGGTGCGAGAGTAATGAGGCTGGATGTGAGTGTGCAATTGTAGTGAGCTACTAGGTCGGCGGTGGTTGAGTTTTCAGGGATGCTGGGTATGGAAGTTGTGTTTGTGATATGGGAGGAAAAAGTGGTGAGACAGAGGGACTTTAGATTTCGGTAAGATATGGTGCGTGTCTGCTTGAAGTGAGGTCTGGGGAGGTTGATGTGAAATGTTATGGCGAGATGATCAGATATGGCCAGGTCTGTGTGTGTGAGAGTGTCAATATTAAGTCCAGTAGAGCAGACCAAGTCCAAAGTGTGTCCACGGGTGTGGGTGGGGAAATTGACATGTTGTGTGAAGTTAAAACTGTGTATAATGTCCAGGAAATCCATGGTGGGTTTGGAGGTGGAAGAGTCGATATGGAAATTGAAGTCACCTACGAGTAATATGGTTAATGAAGTTGTACAGAGTTGAGTTATAAATTCAGAGAAATCTGACAGGAAGGAAGGATTGGGTTTGGGAGGGCGGTAAATTGTTGAAATAGTCAGAGGAGTGGGGCCTAATAGTTTAAATGAGAGGTGTTCAAAAGAGGGAACAGATGGGATGGGGAGAGGACGAAGCTTGAGAGACTGTCTGTGGATGACAGCAATACCACCACCCCTGCCTTCAGGACGAGGTTGGTCCATGTATGAAAATCCAGTGGGGGTGGCTTGGTTGAGGGAGAAATAGTCATGAGGTATATATATACCAGGTTTCAGTTAAACAGATTAAATCGAGTTGTGTGTCCAGGATGAATTCGTTGAGAATGATGCTTTTATTGTTAAGGGATCTTATGTTCAATAGTCCAAGCTTGAGAGACTTTTGTTTTGAAAGGGATGATGCGGAAATGGGAACTGACCGGAGGTTGAAATGGTTCTCGTGACGTTGGCTCTGATGACGTTGTGCGTTGCTGTTTTGATGCCGGGACGCAGAAGAGAAGCAATGAGGAAGTGTTGCGCCGAAGCTGTCATTCCCGGTGGATATGTGTATTAAGTTTCTACGGGAGCCTCTGTGGATGTAACGGTGGCGTTGAAGTAGTCCGAAGGCTTTTATTTCAGCGGTGAGCTCCGGGGTAGCCGATGGATAACAGTTTAGCTGGAGTAGCTGTTTGGCCGAGTACCGGAAAACCATGAAGTTGTTAGTGGATTTTTGCAACCAAGAAGGCAGGATGAAGAGCAGAAAAAGAACTAGGACCAAGTACTGCATCGTCCGGGAGGAAAGATTGAGTCGTCTTGGGCAGGAGAAGTTTGCGTAGCCGCCCGAAAGCGCGGGTGTTTAACCCGTTCGATCCAGCGGCGTTGCCAACTATACAATCCGTAGTCCCAAAACGCAGCCGAACCAAACTGGGTCGGGTCCTTCGGTAGCAGAGACGTGCAGGCGAAAAAGGTCCAGGTAAGTGCTGTGTAGGGGTGGAACGGTACATGTATTCGTATTGAACCGAAACGGTACGGGCGTCACGGTTCGGTGCACGAATTTGCACGCAGAATACACGGTACAAAAAAAAAAAAAAACCTCTTAAATAGCGATAAATTTCGCTCTATTCGCTTTTGGTGTGACTGTTAACGCAGCAATGAACAGGCTGCGATCAAGATTGCAATGCAAGAGTGTGTGTGTCTGTGTGCGCGCGAGAGAGAGAGAGAGAGAGGCGCGATGAACAGTGTGTGTGTGTGTGCGAGAGAGAGAGAGGCGCGATCGAACAGTGTGTGTGTGTGTGCGCGCGCGTGCGAGAGAGAGAGAGGCGCGGGCGCGAATCGCGCGATGAACAGTGTGTGTGTGTGTGTGTGTGTGTGTGTGTGTGTGTGCGCGCGCGAGAGAGAGAGAGGCGCGGGCGCGAATCGCGCGATGAACAGTGTGTGTGTGTGTGTGTGTGTGTGTGTGTGTGTGTGTGTGTGTGAGAGAGAGAGGCACGGGCGATCGAACAGTGGAAACGTAAAAACATACTCCGTCATTTTTTTCATACAGGACATCATTAAAACTGCAAATTGTTTACTTATATTTGTGTACACTGGCAATAAAACACAACATTGTGCTTTTGTCACACTCTAAACTCTTGTCAAACTGTAACCTACAACTGTTAACAAAAGTTTTTATGGTAGTATTATTTTATACGGAAATCAATTATTTATAATTCAGATGAGAATAAAGTTAGTTAATTAAAATGAAGGAAAACAAATATCTTGATCTGAAATAGCAAATTAATTTTAAATTCATTCAGGTACAATTACCAAACATATCTCAAGGTCTTTTCGTCTTTTTAATAATTTAATTAATAAACTAATTATATAAAACTACTGTCAGTGCACTACAAATAAACTGGTTCTATGCCTTTATTAATAAAACTTATTTAAAAAAATACAAGGTTTAAGACATTTATAAAAATGCCTTCTGCATTTTTGCTTTGCTTTTCACTCCATTGTACCGAAATCGTACCGAACCGTGATGTCTGAACCGAGGTATGAACCGAACCGTGACTTCTGTGTACCGTTCCACCCCTAGTGCTGTGGTAGTTTTAATTCAAAAGAAGGTTTGTTTTGATTTCCCGGAGGGAGAAGCGGCAGCCAAATAAACGCGCCAGCGTCCTCTCCCAGCCAGAGTTCAACTCCTGGGAGAGGAGGATGTGTCATCTCTCACTCCAACTATCACTCTGCTCTGCCCTACTCAGCGTGCTGATGTAGAAAGTGAAATTGTAGAACTGCAGACAAAAGACATTCTTAAAGTTGAACTCAGAGCAGGTGTTGGTCACTTCTGGAGTTTGGTGTCTAAAAATGATTTTCCCACTTTGAAGCCACTTGTGCAAAAAGTGATGTCCTTCTTTGTGAGCACATACACTTGTGAGTCAACATTCTCAACCATGAACACTATTAAGAGGAAACAGAGAAGCCGCCTCACCAATGAACATCTTGCATCCCTCACAAGGATTGCAACAACAAGCTACAAATACAACATGAATAAGGTCAAAGAAATGCATGCATGCTTCCGGTCATCCCAGCATTAAGTTAATCCTGCCTTTTTGTTATTAAGGGAAATCATTGTGTCGCAGTTACACATTTGACTGGTAAAATAAAGAATGATTCCCCCTTTTTTTTTTCTATGACTGTGAAGCACTTTGTGACCCTTCTTGTGTGAAAGGTGCTATATAAATAAAGTTTACTAAATAAAGTGTACTTACTTTTTGTATTTAATGCATTATGTTCAGGGGTGATAGATTGATAAGCAGACTGGAGGTAAATTTTTATACTTTGCAGTAAAAGTGGCTCTCCTATTGACTTTTTCCTATAAGTGCGGCTCTCATGAAAAAAATAGTGAAGACCACTGCAATAGAGCATCTTTGGGATGTGGTGGAACGGGAGCTTCGTGCCCTGGATGTGCATCCCACAAATCTCCATCAACTGCAAGATGCCATCCTATCAATTAGAGATGCACCGATTGATCGGCATCGGAAGATTTTCACGTGATCGGCCATGATCGGCGACCGGCCGGTCAGTCTGACATAATCCGATTTTATGCCGGTCAAATGCACTCGGGCGCCCCATGATTAACATCGCGCAACATCAGCATCACACATGCACACGGAACGCGCACATGTAGGAAACCTCGTGAATTCAGACAGCAAGCGGGAGCAGCGTGTTTTTTTTTTGTTCGGCACGCATGTTAATCAATGAGTGCATTCACACCGGGAGCCGGAGCAGCGCGTGAGCGTCGAGCAGGAGCGTCGCGTGAGCAACAGTGAAGCGCGGGTTTCGGCCCTCAGTCTATTTTTGCTGCGCTCAATTTAAGTGAAAGCACACTTTTGATGGACAAAATAAATATGATTTCATCCAAAAAGTGCCCAAAATGCACAGAATTTGCATGTCTGGTGTGTTTCAACAAGAACTGAAGTAGGCTAAGCTATGTCAGAAAGAAAATGATGACTCAAAAATATTTATAGAAAATGTACCCATTTAAACTTGGTTTTATTATTTCCCAATCGTTTCCCTGCACATGCTCCACTTGTCCTGTTTAGCCTGGCTGGACATGTGTCAGATGAGAGAAGAACTGTTTGAGAAATATAACTTGCCATTGATGTACAAGTGATTGTAATAGGCCTGTGTGAGAGAGAGAGAGAGAGAGAGAGAGAGAGAGAGAGAGAGAGAAATATCTTTATACTGCAAGGCTATATTTATTTTATTTTTATTTGTTATTTATATATTATTTTATTGCCATTACCTGTTTTCATACAGAAGTTTGGTTTGCTAAATATATCAAAAATTTTTAGTTGGATATTGGATGTGAAAAGGAAATGGTTCTTCCATAACACTGCACTTTAGATATGTGTGAATTTCCCACACCAGGAGTAATTTAAATAGTTCTATTTTATAGCGACTATCTGTTCAAATCTATGCAAAATGTTCTATTTAAAGAGAAGATAGAAATAAATATTTGTGTGTGCTGTAAATTGGTTTGAAAAAATGAAATCGGAATCGGCTAAAATCGGCATCGGCAGGTCAACCTCAAGAAAAAATCGGAATCGGGATCGGCCTTGAAAATTGTAATCGGTGCATCTCTACTATCAATATTAGGGATGTAACGATTCACTCATCTCACGATGCGATACGAATCACGATACTGGTTTCACGATACGATTTTCTCACAATTTTTTTTAACAAATGAGATTTGAGACAAAAGTGTCCCTTTTATTATTTCTCAGACAAAATGCTGCACATTTCTTTTAATTTAAAATATATTTGTCAATTAATAAAACTACATTAAAAAAAATCCCTTCAAGGTTGTTTCAACTCAGTCTTTCTGTCTGTTTGGTCAAGAGGCTGGACCAAACAGGTCCTGACCTAAGAGGTGCTGCTTTTTTAACCCCTCCAGTGATCTCCTTGCACCCGACAGAGTAACGCCTCCCCAGCAGATAGCCCCAAACACAGCACACTATGTGAACTACCTTCGCACACTATGTAAAAGACAGTGTAAAATTAGTACCAGATTGACAGGGGTTTTACATTGTAATAAAGGCAAGATTCTAATTTTGTTATAATTTGTATCATTACACTAGTAAGAGTTAAAAAAAACACATTTAGAGAAAGAGATAGTAAAATAAATACAACACCTGGTTGCCACGGAAACACTGATGCACCTTGTGATCTCCGTGGCTCTCGCAATTGTCGTATTAATGCCTTTTACATGAAAACGGAGGTGACTTGTGGTTCCAGGGACGGACTGGGACCAAAAAACGGCCCTGGACCTTGACTAGGCCCGGCCCAAAGCAATCGGCGCGAGGAAACTCGACAACAACAACAACGCCTACCGCCTGGCATGAGTGTCATAAGACTTTAATTGTGGCTCATGATCCTATACCATCCAAATTATAGCTAACAACATATTATACAATCTATTCCATGCTGTCTTAAAATTAATTTATTACTTAATAATCTTAATTAATTTATGCAGTAATAAATCTTAGCTACTGCACAAATAATAATACCACATCTAAATGAAAATAGGCAATACCATTACAAATGTAACTTCTGTATTTAAAATCTTCAAAGTTTGTAAGCATCAACTGTAATGTTAACAACATTTTTAAAAGTAAAAGCACAACATATTTCTTAATATTAGCTACTGCATGTGGCATTTTACAGCTAAAATGTTGAAGTTTAGCTGTTTTAACTACTGTAATCATTAAAAATGTAGCAAGCTGAATATCACTTCCTAACATCATCAATAGCAAGTAACTTGCAAAGTAATAATTTCTGATTAATTTGGTTCGGGAGTAGTAGAGATAAAAGCCCGCCCACACTGACAATTGATTGGTTGGGTCCTTACATGCGCTTCGTGAGGCACACGCGCACACTAGCACACACACGCAAGGTCTCTAGCTCGCTCCCTCTCTTTGGCATGCGCGCGCTACGCATGCGCGCTCTTGCTCGCACTAGATTCCGGGAGATTTTAACTAATTTGGGATGTCTGCTGACTGCGTGTGTGGCGGGTGTTGGGCCGGCCCGCCGGCCGTCCTGGAGTACCGGCCGTTCTGTGATTCTCCAGATCACACAGATGGCCAGTCCGCCCCTGTGTGGTTCTCACGGTGGTGATTATTATTAGTCTACGGAAAGTCAAAATGCCGCCACACCTCCGATTTGAATGAGTCAACGTCAACATCTACGCTTGCCGTCGCCATGTGTTTGACGGCGCGCACACACCAGTGTATGGCACACACTGGCGTGGCAAGAGCGGAGCAAACCGAGCGTTTTCAGTTCATTCCTATGGAAGTTGAGCTTGGCTCACACAAGATCAAGTTCCATGAATGAAGTGAAAACACTCGCTAGCTTCGCGCCAGTGTGTACTCGCTGCTATTGTGCCTGTAAAGCGAGGTTCACAACTTCACAGTAGGCTACAGTAAACGCCCCTGCTGTTTAAAACGTGTATCACGATTTGTTTAACATTTCAACCGACTTGAATTGTCACACATTTTTATCGATTTTCAACCGGTTGCGAGTGAATCATTACTTCCCTATGTACCAATGGCATCAAATAGTGTGATATAGGTAGTCATGCCCTAAATAGAGGCAACTTGTAATTGAAAAACTAAATTACTAGGTTGTTTAAATATTCAAATCTTTAATTTTCTGTTTATGTTATAACCCAGGTAAAAAACATGTATTAAAAATGTACTTGAGTATGTTTTTAGTACAATAGAAATATACTCAAGTATAGTTTTTATTAGGGCTGTCAAGCGATTAAAATATTTAATCGCGATTAATCACATTAATGTCATAGTGAACTCGCGATTAATCGCAATTATTTTTATCTATTATAAATGTCTCTTGATTTTCTTTTTGTCCCATTATTTTTTTCTCATTTTAATGCTCTTATCAACATGGAAAAGTGGATCGGCTTGCTTTGTGCAAATGTTTTTTAATGAAAACAACATTGGCATATACTGTGTTCAATTTCACACTAACATTCTCACTTGGAGCAAATAATCTCTCACTGTAACACTGTCCATCAATAAAAGGGTGAAAGAAATACTGACGAGGTCCTGATATTGACGAGGGGGCGGAGAATTCGCATCAGCTGTGTGTGTGTGTGTGTGTGCTTGGCCATCAAGTGGTATTTCAGACTGGACGTGCTGCGATGATGATAGCTCAGTTCACAACGACAAAACACACAGATCACTTTGGTCTCGTCAATGGAACCATTTGGCAACTTTTAAAAAGTAAACTTTCAATTCAGAATCTTATTGGCATCCATTTCGGCGTCTCGCGCTCCTCATCCACTCAAAGCGTAACGTTAACCAACTATTTGGCCGGCTCGCAAGCCCAAACAAGTGTGTGCTGTGTGCCTGTTGTTTTGTTTCTGGTCTAGCTAGATCCGCTTGCGCTTTGGTCGACGAAGCAACAAAACGTCCTCGCACAGCGCAAGCCATTGAAATGAATGGGTTTCATAGCGCATGCCGCGTCCTGTTGTAACAGCATGTGAAAAAAACTACAAAGTTTGCTAGGCCAAAAAGACCGTTAATCGCGCAATAAAAAAATGTACGCCGCTAAAATGGGTTTGCGTTAACGCCGTTAATAACGCGTTTAACTGACAGCCCTAGTTTTTATACATTTAAGAGTATAAATCTACCCTAAACATACTCATGTCTGCTGGCCTGATATACGATGGTAATAATCTGTACAATATTGTGAGCACAGTCTCGTTAGCGAAGGTGTATATAATCTATAAGCTAACACTGGTCTCTCTCACCAAGACACTGTCCTGTTCACCACTGGTTCTCCTCACACCACAACTCAATGTGTCTCTGACCGTTCTGTCTAACATTAACCCTGGCTGTCCTGCTTTCTCGGCAGCATAGCAGGCTCATAGCAGGCTTATAGCAGGCTCATAGCAGGCTCATAGCAGGCTCATAGCAGGCTTATAGCAGGCTCATAATTGTATGGCTGTGGTCCGTCATACGAGTAAGTATTTCCTCAGCGTCCGAAATGTCATTGCGATCCATTGTTTTCCTGTTGTCTAAATCCACCGCTCTCCCGCCCGTTACGTCACGACCGCCACGCCCATTTTCAGACGCGGAAGTAAAATTTTCTCGCAAAAACAACTCCAGAAGCTTCTGTAGCGTATTTATAAGTATATTTTAAAGAAAATCTAGTTCCTACATTATTTTTCTATACATTGACTCGTTGGGTCCTCTAACCTGCAATATGCCCTTTAATCACTAAATTAGGCGATTACGCCAAAAAGAAAGGGAAACATCAGACCTTATGAAAAAAATAGGCAAGACACATTACTATGACATCAACATGCATTTATCATTCTTACAATCACCAACATGGGATCTTTTCTGTTCAATTGAATTCAACAGTTGAAACACAATTCTTTTCAAACATATGTGATAAGAACAGTGCGGAAATTATTTGCAACACTAACATAACAAGAAAGCTAATGTTTTGAACATTAGAAAATAAACTAACCAAAGTAAAACCTTGAATCCCTGAATCGCAGGCTATTATTTAATAAAGTACAGCCAAACTCATCATGATTTGTTTTTACAGTGCATGACGGCAGTGTCTTTGGGGGCGGGGCTTGTTGGGGGAGGGGCTTGTATAGACAATATAATCGGATATTACGATATTCTTTAAGGTGATTATCGATCAAATATTTTTTACATTTCGCCCAGCCCTACGAAAAACACAAACATAAAATATACAATATAAAAACAGATGTAACAGTCAAAAATATGTTTACATTTTGAGAAGAACGCTATGCAAACACTAGTTTTACATAATTTGAATCTGCTACGGCAGCAGGGAAGATGTGCGGATATTAATTTAGATTTTTTCAGTTTTTACCTAAAACCTTCCCCGTTCAGATGGTGGTAATACACAAATATGGACATGTTCAAATTCAAGCATTTCATACAGTTTGTCCTTTAACACCAGATTTAGTTTACATTCACAACTGACAGTCGTGACCTAAATATGACTATCATTTACAATAATAAATCCTAAAATTCAGAATGAGTAACTTATTCCTCAAACTATCAGTCACAAGCGCACTCAAGCTCCTGTTCACGGCTAATTTTGAGTCAGTCTATGACAGTGAATCGATAACTTGAGGTTGTTGATTTGACTCGAGAACAGATGCAATCAGAGGAGCTTGTGACCACTTTTTCAGTTCAAAATTAGAGGAACAACATGTTTTTATGAGATGTAGTAAAATTGTACGATTTAATGCTTTGGAATGCAGTGAAGTAATATGGAGGGATTATTGGGACAGATTGAAAACTAAAAGTCTAAAACTAAAAGTCTTAAACGAAAACCAAAAGTCTAAGTTTGAAACTAAAAGTCTAAGTCGAAAACTAAAAGTCTAAGTCAAAAATGAATTTGGTATTTAGGATTGGGCATTTGGTATTTAGGATTGGGCATTTGGTATTTAGGATAGGGCATTTCGTATTTAGGATTGGGCATTTGGTCATTTAGCCATTTAGGATTTAGGATTGGGCATTTAGGGATTTAGGATTGGGCATTTAATCATTTAGCCATTTAGGATTGGGCATTTGAGGATTGAGGATTGAGGAGTGTATGCAAATAAGGAGGCGTGGCCCAAATACTGGAGGCTGGGTTTGAAATGGCTGGTGCAGATGCACCTTATGGACAGCAGAGGGAGCTCCAGTCAGTCCAGTGCTAAGGAGCACACTGTAATGAAACCAAACAGAGCGAGTGAGCAGGTCTGGAGCGAGGACTGTACTTTATAATGTGATAACTTCAACTTAATGACAGCGTTGTATAGGGGTACTGGAACGGTACATGTATTCCTATTGAACCGAACCGGTAGCCTACGGGCGTCACGGTTCGGTGCACGAATTTACACGGAGAATACAGAATACACGGTATAAAAATAAATCAAACTCTAAATAGCGATACATTTCGCTCTACTCGCGTTTGGTGTGAACGCAGCATAATAAACAGGCTGCGATATCAAGATTGCAATGCTGGAGTGTGTGTGTGCGCGCGAGAGAGAGAGGGGGAGGCGTGGGCGCGAACGAACTAGGTGTGTGTGTGTGTGTGTGTGTGAGAGAGAGAGAGAGAGAGAGAGAGAGAGAGAGTGTGTGTGTGTGTGTGTGTGTGTGTGTGTGTGTGTGTGTGTGTGTGTGTGTGTGTGTGTGTGTGTGTGTGTGTGTGTGTGTGTGTGTGTGTGATTTTGGTTGGGTGACAGTTGTAGGTTACAGTTTGACAAGATTTTAGAGTGTGACAAAAGCACAATGTTGTATTTTATTGCGAGTGTAGACAAATATACACACTTTGCAGTTTGAACTTTGCAGCACACACTCCAACATTGCAATCTTGATATCGCAGCCTGTTTATTATGCTGCGTTCACACCAAACGCGAATAGAGCGAAATGTATCGCTATTTAGAGTTTGATTTATTTTTATACCGTGTATTCTGTATTCTCCGTGTAAATTCGTGCACCGAACCGTGACGCCCGTAGGCTACCGGTTCGGTTCAATAGGAATACATGTACCGTTCCAGTACCCCTATACAACGCTGTCATTAAGTTGAAGTTATCACATTATAAAGTACAGTCCTCGCTCCAGACCTGCTCTGTTTGGTTTCATTACAGTGTGCTCCTTAGCACTGGACTGACTGGAGCTCCCTCTGCTGTCCATAAGGTGCATCTGCACCAGCCATTTCAAACCCAGCCTCCAGTATTTGGGCCACGCCTCCTTATTTGCATACACTCCTCAATCCTCAAATGCCCAATCCTAAATGGCTAAATGATTAAATGCCCAATCCTAAATCCCTAAATGCCCAATCCTAAATCCTAAATGGCTAAATGACCAAATGCCCAATCCTAAATACGAAATGCCCTATCCTAAATACCAAATGCCCAATCCTAAATACCAAATGCCCAATCCTAAATACGAAATGCCCTATCCTAAATACCAAATGCCCAATCCTAAATACCAAATGCCCAATCCTAAATACCAAATGCCCAATCCTAAATACCAAATTCATTTTTGACTTAGACTTTTAGTTTTCGACTTAGACTTTTAGTTTCAAACTTAGACTTTTGGTTTTCGTTTAAGACTTTTAGTTTTAGACTTTTAGTTTTCAATCTGTCCCAATAATCCCTCCATAAAGTAAAAGTTTTTCCAAAATAAAAATACTCAGATGAAGTACAGATACTTGAAAAATATACTTAAGTAAAGTAACAATCTAAAAATACTTTGTCAGTGTCCACCACTGAGATCAACATACTTATCTGGTGTGAAGCACAACAGACGATCATCAGCCACAGCAAGTTCTGCTTTTGCCGAGACATAATTCCCAAAAACAGCCTGAGAGAGACACAAGAGATGATTTTTCTTTTCTACAGATATTAGTAATACATCTTAAAAGATTTTCTTATTTCATTGAGATGTAAAGTCCATAGTCCAAGAGGAGAGAAAGTTTCATCCGTTCACATATGAAGCCGTACGATTATGATCCGCAGCTCAGAGCCGCTGGAACAATGACATACGGTTCATTTGCAAACATGCAAATCATGTTATTGTGGGCTTTAACTGTAAATTTCAGTATTCATTTACTTTTTATTTAGATTATTTTGCTGTAGTTACATTTAAACTCCCATACAGAAAAGGTTGTTTTATCAGAATTTTTTTTTATATGTTGTTTATAAAGTTTGTGACTTTCTTTCCTTTCAGTAAATGGCACTTGCTGTGATATTTTGTCCCCTATTTAATGATATTCACATATTTACACGTTTGACTAATTTGAATAAAGGTTTTTGGAGCCACTGAAAGTCCATCCTGATGAAGAAATTGTATTCTCTTCATTACAATCACATGAGAGGCTCTCAGAGATATAACACATTAAAGCCACATAAAACAATGCAGAAGTCATTAGCTGATTTTTTACTGTGTTTGCGTGACTTGCATTTTCAATAACCAAATATGTTCCACATCCGTGTGTGTGATCAAGGAAATATTTGAATCCACAGGCGTGTGCCTTTAGTTTCATCCTGAAGATGAAAATTTGTTTTCTAAAAGAGGTTGAGAATAGTTTGTCTCTCTGGGATGCTTTTTTAAAAATATATTAATGTCTAATTATTATTAATGTTATTATTATTATTTTCACTAAATGAAAATATTGAACAAAAATATTTAAAATAAATATAACAATAAGAAAACAATAATAATATTTTTATTTTACAGAGAACTTATTTTACGGAAAACTTCAGGCAGCCTATAAATCATTAGAAAAGTCTAAGGATTTATTGTAAAATATTATATAATTATGATAAAAATCTGTGACTATTTCTTTTTTTTGTCAGGAGGTATGCAAAATCAAAAACAGTCCACTTCTTTAATATGAAATATGATTTGGATGAATTGGGTAGGTCTAATATAAAGGAATCAAATGTAAAATATAACTGGATATATCTTTTACTCCTGTATAAATTAAATACATAGGCTAATAATCCTGATTCCTTACAATGACATCAAGGTTTTCTCCAGAGCGGCTATACTGTGTATACAGTACTGTGTATATACTGTGTATATACTGTATATATATATATTGTGGCATCATGAGAGGGCGTGTTCTAATCTAGAGGGCAGATACATTGCCCTCAGATGGCTGGAGCAAGATGGCCGTCTGTTAAGGACTACAAAACCCAGGCTGCCTGAGAGTACAGCTGCAGCTAATGAGACCAGCAGCAGGCTCTAATAGTGGGTGGAAGAAACTGTTGATTGGGGTGTGTGTGTGTGTGTGTGTGGCTGGAGAAAGGACACACACCTCTGTGAAACAAAGAAGATTAAGTTACTTTTGAGCTGAAGAGGTTTAAGTTGTAAACCCTTTTGTTTAATTATTAAACACACCTACATACTGAAGAGACTGTTGAAGTGGTGTTTACTGGGAACTTGCACACACTAAAGATCCTGAACCTATCATGCTGTCACATATGGTGGAGAATGCTGGCGAGTGGATGACTGCTGATGTTCCAGAGTGGCGTGGAGGACCTCACAAGCCTGTTTTCTAAGCTAAGTACACAATCAACTGATTGTAAAATGGAAGAGTTACTGAAAACAATGATAGAGAGTAATAAAGTGCAGCAGCAGATCCAAGTTGCCTTGCTGGAGGAACAAAAGAGGGCTAATAACCTTAAAGTTAAAGAATTGGAAATGAAACAAGCCCAAGATGTTAGCAGGATACGGGCTAGTGACTTTATTCCTAAAATGGGAGAGAATGATGATGTCGAAGCTTACTTGCATGCCTTTGAGACAACTGCTTTCAGAGAAAAATGGCCAAGAGATCAATGGGCCATAATATTGGCACCATTTTTATCTGGAGAATCACAGAAAGCCTTCCTAGATCTAGACCCAACCTTGGCCAATAGTTATGACTCCTTAAAGAAAGAAATATTAAGTCGCAGTGGTCTTACAGAATTCGGGAGGGCCCAGAGGTTCCATGCATGGTGCTTCAAGAAAGAACAGCCACCACGTACACAGATGCACGAATTAATGCGTCTGGCTAAGAAATGGTTAGAGCCTGATAGGCACTCAGCAACAGAAGTGGTTGATTCCTTGGTGATGGACAGATTTGTAAGAGCCCTACCCGCTGAAGCTAAACGATTTGTCTGTCTGAATAACCCAAGTTCACCCCAAGAATTGATAGAAGAAGTTGAAAGATGCCAAGCCAGTGCAGAAATGCTGAACTCACGGTTCTCAACCAGTGTGCAGCCCCAACAAAAGTTTGTCCCTAGAGCCCCTACTCCCAGATGGGCTAGTCCACAGGGGAAATAGTCCAGCCAGCAAGATTCGGCAGTCGAAAGCACATTGTATAAACTGAGAACTTGTTACAAGTGTGGGGAAGTAGGACACATTTCATGGCAATGCAACCAAACAGATGAGCCTATGCCGACGGCTGAGTCTTCAAGTGGCTTGAAAAATAACCTTTTTGCTGCCTTGTTGGGCAACTCTGTGTTCCAAGCTATGACATGCCCTGTTTCAGTAAATAGTCAAGATGTAGAGGCATTACTGGACTCTGGAAGCATGATTACCCTGGTGCACCAGTCCTTGGTCAACCCACAGCAAATCTCACTAGAAAACCCAGTTCCAGTTTCGTGTGTGCATGGTGACACCTGTACATACCCCACATCTGCAGTAACACTAGTCACGACTAGAGGGAAGTATGAAATTCGAGCTGGGGTGGTGGGATCCCTGCCGGTACAGGTATTAATTGGACGAGATTGTCCTGTGTTTCACATTTTGTGGCAAGACGTACAAGCAAGGAGAACAAGAGAACCACAGCGGCCCAGGGGTAAAATCAGACAAAATATAATAAATCATGCAAGTCAAAATGTCCAAACTCTAACACACCATTGCCTTCCAGTGCAGACACGGATGTATAGAGGAGACAACCTGGAAGAGACGGAGTCGGCCTCAGAACAAGCAGATGAGCCACCACCACAGCCCATCACTCAAAAAAGGGTACAGTTACAGACGGAACCCGAGGAGCTGGGGTCAACCCAAGGGAGTGATAGCGGTCCAGAAGTGCCAGGGCACCCGATGTTAACAGGCCAGTATGGGACAGCCCAATTGAATGACCCTACGCTCATTAATGCTTTGAAAAATGTGAAAGTTGTGGATGGAATAGTTCCCAGTAATCTTCCAATAGTGTACCCATATTTTGCAATTAAGAATGGGTAGCTCTACCAAATAAAAAAAGAGGGGGAGGAGACTATAGAGCAGTTGCTTGTGCCTCAAACCCATAGAGCCCACAGTACTGCAACTAGCCCACACTCATCTGCTTGGGGCACATTTAGGGGTGGAAAAACCAAAGACAGAGTGTTAAAACGGTTCTTTTGGCCTGGTGTGCATAAGGAAGTAGAGAACTACTGCCGTAGTTGCCCGGAGTGTCAGCAGTCAGCTCCAAAACCTCATTTTCGTAGTCCCTTGATTCCTTTACCCATCATCGAAACCCCCTTTGAGAGGATTGGGATGGACATTGTGGGGCCTCTCCCGAGGAGCGGCAGGGGTCACCAATATATTTTGGTGATGGTAGACTATGCAACCCGCTACCCTGAAGCGGTGCCGTTAAGGAAAGCTACATCAAAACAAATTGCCAAAGAATTATTCCTGATTAGTACTAGAGTGGGTATCCCAAAAGAAATTCTTACAGACCAGGGGACCCCATTCATGTCTCGTGTAATGAAAGAGCTCTGCACCCTCCTAAAGATAAAGCAAATAAGAACATCAGTGTACCATCCACAGACAGACGGCCTTGTGGAGCGTTTTAATAAGACCCTCAAGCAAATGCTTCGTAAGACCATTGACACGGATGGCAGAAACTGGGATCAACTCTTACCCTATCTGTTGTTCTCAATTAGAGAAGTACCACAAGCCTCTACAGGGTTCGCCCCTTTTGAACTTTTGTACCCATACAAGCCAAGGGGTCTGCTGGATATAGCAAAGGAAGCATGGGAGGAACAGCCTTGCCCCCATAGGTCGTTCATTGATCATGTGGGGGAAATGAGAGACAGAATGGCAGCCATTTACCCTATGGTAAGAGAACATATGGAGAAAGCGCAACAGGAACAACAAGCTATATATAACCGCCCAGCTCAGCCTAGAGAATTTCAGCCAGGAGACCGAGTGTTAGTGCTGGTGCCAACAGTAGAGTGCAAATTCCTAGCCACCTGGCAGGGACCCTTTGAGGTCATAGAGAGGGTAGGGGAGGTCAATTACAGGGTTAAGCAAACAGGAAAGAGAAAGCCTGACCAAATATACCACGTCAACCTCTTAAAACGTTGGCACCCTAGGGACGTGATGGTGTGTTCTCTTTCCCCAAGGAAACCCAGTGATCCATTACGAGAAGAAGTCCATGTGAGCCCAGATCTGAACCCACAACAAAGACAGGAAGTGATGGAGTTAGTGGATCGTAACAAAGACATTTTTTCCCCAGTCCCAGGCCATACTCAAATGATCCAGCATGAGATCCATACTGTCCCAGGGAAAATTGTACAACAGCGGCCTTACAAAATCCCAGAGGCCAGACGAGAAGCCGTCAAGGAAGAGGTGAGGGAAATGCTTAAGTTAGGAGTCATAGAGGAGTCGCAGAGTGCATGGTCGAGCCCTATAGTGATGGTCCCCAAGCCCGATGGCACAGTAAGGTTCTGCAATGACTTTAGGAAGTTAAATGAGATCTCAAAGTTTGATGCATACCCTATGCCCCACATTGATGAATTGATTGACAGGCTAGGTAAAGCACGCTTCATTTGAACACTAGATCTAACAAAAGGCTACTGGCAAGTTCCCTTATCTTCGGATTCCAAAGAGAAGACTGCTTTTGCAACACCAGAAGGGCTATACCATTATACTCATTTACCCTTTGGCCTTCATGGGGCTCCAGCCACTTTCCAAAGGCTCATGAACCGTGTTCTTCAACCCCACCAGCAATATGCTGCTGCTTATTTAGATGATGTGGTAATCCACAGCTCAGACTGGGAAAGCCATCTTGGAATGGTGCAGAAGGTACGGGATTCCCTCAGAGAGGCGGGCTTGACTGCAAACCCCAAAAAATGTAAAATTGCCTACGCCGAAACTGAGTATCTGGGCTATACAATAGGCAGGGGTGTGGTACAACCTCAAGAAGCCAAAGTTGCGGCCATTCAGAACTGGCCTAGGCCACAAACCAAAAGACAGGTAAAGTCCTTCTTTGGCCTAGCCAATTATTATAGGAGTTTTGTGCCTAACTTTTCAAGTCTGGTTGCACCCATCACAGAGCTAACCACTAACAGACACTCCAGAATGGTAAGGTGGAGCGAAGAGGCAGAGGATGCCTTCTCCCAGTTAAAGAGGATGTTGTGTTCCAGACCGATTTTGAAATCCCCAGACTTCACAAAAGAATTCCTGGTGCAGACTGATGCCTCTGAGGTGGGTCTAGGAGCAGTTCTTTCTCAAACACATAAAGGCGAGGAACATCCTGTGCTCTACATCAGTAGGAAACTGGCAAAGCACGAGAAAAATTATGCCACAATTGAGAAAGAGTGCCTTGCTATTAAATGGGCACTAGAGGCACTCAAGTATTACCTATTGGGGAGGAAATTTGTATTAATGACCGATCATGCACCACTGCAATGGATGGCCCGGAATAAGGAGAGCAATGGCAGAATAACTAGATGGTTTTTAATTCTGCAAGCCTTCAACTTCTCTGTTGTCCACAGGCCTGGACGATGCCATGGAAATGCTGATGCCCTCTCTCGCAAAGATATCCTCTTCACAGTGGCCTGCCAACCAAGAGCCTCAGAGCAGAGGAGGGGGGTATGTGGCATCATGAGAGGGCGTGTTCTAGAGGGCAGATACATTGCCCTCAGATGGCTGGAGCAAGATGGCCGTCTGTTAAGGACTACAAAACCCAGGCTGCCTGAGAGTACAGCTGCAGCTAATGAGACCAGCAGCAGGCTCTAATAGTTGGTGGAAGAAACTGTTGATTGGGGTGTGTGTGTGTGTGTGTGTGGCTGGAGAAAGGACACACACCTCTGTGAAACAAAGAAGATTAAGTTACTTTTGAGCTGAAGAGATTTAAGTTGTAAACCCTTTTGTTTAATTATTAAACACACCTACATACTGAAGAGACTGTTGAAGTGGTGTTTACTGGGAACTTGCACACACTAAAGATCCTGAACCTCTCATGCTGTCACATATGGTGGAGAATGCTGGCGAGTTAATGACTGCTGATGTTCCAGAGTGGCGTGGAGGACCTCACAAGCCTGTTTTCTAAGCTAAGTACACAATCAACTGATTGTAAAATGGAAGAGTTACTGAAAACAATGATAGAGAGTAATAAAGTGCAGCAGCAGATCCAAGTTGCCTTGCTGGAGGAACAAAAGAGGGCTAATAACCTTAAAGTTAAAGAATTGGAAATGAAACAAGCCCAAGATGTTAGCAGGATACGGGCTAGTGACTTTATTCCTAAAATGGGAGAGAATGATGATGTCGAAGCTTACTTGCATGCCTTTGAGACAACTGCTTTCAGAGAAAAATGGCCAAGAGATCAATGGGCCATAATATTGGCACCATTTTTATCTGGAGAATCACAGAAAGAATACTGAAGAGACTGTTGAAGTGGTGTTTACTGGGAACTTGCACACACTAAAGATCCTGAACCTCTCATGCTGTCACAATATATATATATATATATATATATATATATAAATGAAATAAATAAATAACTTTTTTACAACAAAAATGAACCATCAGTGAACTTGCTTAAGGTGGACGGTGATGCTATTTTCTTCTAGAAACAAACTTTGTTGCATTATTTTCATGTTATTGCCGTGAAGCTGCTTTGTAACAATCTGTATTCTAAAAAGTGCTATATAATAAAGGTGACTTGACTTACAATTAAACAGGGTTTCCGCGGGGCATTAAAAAGCATTAAAAGTCATTAAATGGATTTTGCGAAAATTAAGGCTTTAAAAAAGCTTTAAATTTGAATCCTACAGGCATTAACAATTTAGATATAGCTTTGAAGAAAATGTTATACTATCAGTTTATTTGAATATAGCCTTGATAATTAATCATTTGTATTTGCTATGTACGTTAGTGTGATAAACACGTGGAACCAGTTTGGTAATTGCTTCCGGCCGGAGCAAAATTGCCGTGATGCGGAGATGATGCGTGATGCATTTTGTACAGCAGGAATAACAGGAATAAATATAGGCCAGAAAAATGGGAAAGTGCAAATTCCATTAGAAGTGGATATTTAACGCAATTAATCATTTTTATCCAGACATCAATAGCTGTATTAGTATCAGTGAGACTGACCTTCATTCATAAAAAAAAGATGCCATTAAACAAGTATTTTAAATATACTGTCTTTGTTGTTTCTACATTTATTTAAAGATTAACTGTGAAATTATTAAATTATAAACTATTTAAAGGTATTTTAATTCTGATTAATCGCAGAATATTTTTTTGATTGAGTTATTTTTTTTATCGACTGACAGCACAAATCTCTCTCTCTCTCTCTCTCTCTCTCTCTCTCTCTCTCTCTCTCTCTCTCTCTCTCTCTCTCTCTCTCTCTCTCTCTCTCTCTCTCTCTCTCTCTCTCTCTCTCTCTATATATATATATATATATATATATATATATATATATACACTCACCGGCCACTTTATTAGGTACCCCATGCTAGTAACGGGTTGGACCCCCTTTTGCCTTCAGAACTGCCTCAATTCTTCGTGGCATAGATTCAACAAGGTGCTGGAAGCATTCCTCAGGGAGTTTGGTCCATATTGACATGATGGCATCACACAGTTGCCGCAGATTTGTCGGCTGCACATCCATGATGCGAATCTCCCGTTCCACCACATCCCAAAGATACTCTATTGGGTTGAGATCTGGTGACTGTGGAGGCCATTTTAGTACAGTGAACTCATTGTCATGTTCAAGAAACCAATTTGAAATGATTAGAGCTTTGTGACATGGTGGAAGTAGCCATCAGAGGATGGGTACATGGTGGCCATAAAGGGATGGACATGGTCAGAAACAATGCTCAGGTAGGCCGTGGCATTTAAACGATGCCCAATTGGCACTAAGGGGCCTAAAGTGTGCCAGGAAAACATCCCCCACACCATTACACCACCACCACCAGCCTGCACAGTGGTAACAAGGCATGATGGTTCCATGTTCTCCTTCTGTTTACGCCAAATTCTGACTCTAACATCTGAATGTCTCAACAGAAATCGAGACTCATCAGACCAGGCAACATTTTTCCAGTCTTCAACTGTTCAATTTTGGTGAGCTCTTGCAAATTGTAGCCTCTTTGTCCTATTTGTAGTGGAGATGAGTGGTACCCGGTGGAGTCTTCTGCTGTTGTAGCCCATCCGCCTCAAGGTTGTGCGTGTTGTGGCTTCACAAATGCTTTGCTGCATACCTCGGTTGTAACGAGTGGTTATTTCAGTCACTTTTGCCCTTCTATCAGCTCGAACCAGTCTGGCCATTCTCCTCTGACCTCTGGCATCAACAAGGCATTTCCGCCCACAGAACTGCCGCTCACTGGATGTTTTTTCTTTTTCGGACCATTCTCTGTAAACCCTAGAGATGGTTGTGCGTGAAAATCCCAGTAGATTAGCAGTTTCTGAAATACTCAGACCAGCCCTTCTGGCACCAACAATCATGCCACGTTCAAAGTCACTCAAATCAACTTTCTTCCCCATACTGATGCTCGGTTTGAACTGCAGGAGATTGTCTTGACCATGTCTACATGCCTAAATGCACTGAGTTGCCGCCATGTGATTGGCTGCTTAGAAATTAAGTGTTAACGAGCAGTTGGACAGGTGTACCTAATAAAGTGGCCGGTGAGTGTATATATATATATATATGTATATGTATATATATAGCCTATAGGCCTATATAGCCTATTTTTTTGATTCCCTACATTGAGTTTTTATTTAAGCAAGGTGCGATTTGCCAGGGGGGACGGGGATTTCCTTCTGGTCTAAACATCCCTGCTTCTGCTGAATTATTTTAACCCCCCACCCCCTTCCTCCGCAGTAATCAGTGCTAATAGGCTTAGGCTACTTCACCAATAGACCATATAAAATATATAAAATAAAGATATGCAACAGGCACGTTTAAACGACAAACAATAAAATCAAAACCAGCGTTTTAGTTACAGTAGCCTACGTTCGTGGTTCCAGTGGCCTTAATGTAGGCCCTATGCACGGCTTTTCAAAATGTCACAAAGCGTTTTGAGATTATTTTGAATGAAACATTGAAGTTTATAATTAAGTGTTTTGGCACATCACGTCGAGTGTCGCTATTGTTCTAGTCGGGTTTTATTATGTTGAATTAGTGTTCGACAAACGCGGCGGCGCGTTCACTTGGATTTATTTTTCTCATAACAGCTAAAATAACTTAATAGGCTACTAGTAAACTTTTATTCATATTAGGCTAACAAAATTTTTGCTGTCGTCTCTGTCTCCGGGAACTGCTCGTCACAAAACTGAACCGAAAGCCGAGGATATATTTAAACATGTTTAACTATGTGAGCGCTTAGAAATGAGGAAAGGACAAGGCAAGGGGAAAATCTCGCTCTAATTAAATAGGCTAAATCGCCCTGAATTAAAATGTAAAAACAAATCAAATAATTTATTTGTCGAAATGTTGCGCTATTGTTTCATTTAAGTTCATAATTATTCTATAAATGTTATTTAGTTTAACAGCAGCACAACGAAGCACTGTGGTTCGAGATTTATTTGAATAAAAAAGAAAAACTTATTGAAATTGAATGAATTATTGAAATTAAATATTTAGTAATAAAGTTTCATGACAGAAATATCACTACATGTAGCTCAAATTATTTAATTCCTTCATTATCAACACTTTAATAGCCTAATGCTAATGTCTAATAGCGGTTTAAGTGTGAATTGCGACTTCTTGTTTTAAGTCAGTCTCGGATTCAGAGAGCCTGTGGGGGTTTGGAGGGACAGTGGCTTTATCGTGCGTGCACAATAGGTGTTAATGTTCGTCTTTCATATGGAGATGTCGGATAGCCAGCCCAACGAGCAGGCAAAGGCTAAATTCTTTTAAGGATAAATCTCTCGATGTGTCCAAATGTAGGCCCTATATCTTATTTAATTATAAATATAGTGTATTTTTTGTATTTAAAGTTTTTCACACAAAATTTAAATTAAAGTGTTCAATCCAGTTGTTTCAACTGTTTTTATAAAGTTTTAGAATGTTTGAAGCAGTGAGTATGATTGTCAACAATCTGGCATTATCTAAACATTAACTGTTGATGAAACGAAGCAGATAAAGAGCTCTTTAATTCAACCTCGTTTTATTGTAAGTGAATACAACAAGGCATGCTGTGTCTTTGAAGCAACAAAGGCAAAATAATTTGTTACTGGTTTTTTTATTATTATTTTTTTGTAGGGAGACAAAATAAACTTTGCTAAAAAGAGATCCAGCGCAAGAGAGAGGCAAAGAAAAACACATGTTCTTAATTTTATGTCGTTTTGTTCGTTTTGTACTGTTTTAATTGTTTAATTAAGCTGCAATTTCTTTGGCAATACAAATTTAAAATATTGCAAGAATAAGATTCTGTGTTTGAAGTGTTTCTTATTTTGCATCGCAAAGGAAATAAACTCTAAACTCAATGCAACCAGCTGTTTTAAACAAATAAACTGTCCCACTTTATTTAAACCTTAAAAATGTGCGATGGGGTTTCATACTTAATTAATTTTAGTGTTCTTTTACATTTTCATTTGTTTTTATATTGAAAGCAATACTATTTAGTTAGTCTGTTATTGTGTGTAGCCAAGTCAACAAAATCAGTCTTTTCTGATTTGTTCAATTTATGGATCTGTTTTGAAAAATTTCTTCCGTTGCTATGGCCGGGTATCACTGTCTATCACCTCAATTTCGTGAATGATTCACAAAACAATAATTTAGCAGATTAAAGACAAGCTTCATTATTTTCATTTTCTGACGCGATCAGCTAATCTTCCCTCATCAGTTTTGTCGTGCAGCGGCTCTACTGGAATGTAGCAAATTTATGTTGTAATTTGCCATTGATAATTTAAACAAAACTCTTGACTTTACATAAGGAAACAGTTAATGAACTCAACTCGCTAATAAACAGTTACCTATTTAAGCATCAAGAACGGTAAAACATAAACGAATTTGGCCAACAGCAAATTGGCTCCATGAGATTCGATCTCAGATCGTTTGAAGCGTAGTGAGGCTCATGTTGTTGCGTTAACCACTGAGCTATCATCTGAACGCTGTTAAACAGAGTATTATGCTCTTCCAAACCCTCATTGATAGCCTAATATGTTTCGGTTGCAATGTTTTATGTTGAAATGTTTTCACTATTTATTCAATTTAATTTCAGTAGGCCTATTGTGATTATGAATTCGTTTAACTACAAGTTTCACTTGAAATCATCTGTTACCAGCTTACAATCGCTCTGAATGAGCAGCGGCTCTGCGGCAGATTCTGCAATAGAGAGAATAAACTGACACTTTTCAAAGTCTGTAATTGTAGCGCCTCTTAGCGGTAAAAGGCAACAAATACACACCAGAATTTTACCGCCTCGGGAGCGGCGGCGGTAAAAGTATTATTCTGGTTGAGTACCCTCTGTATACTCCAAAATGACAGTTACACGTCAAACAGCGCCAAACTGGACTTTATCTTTTGCGTCTGATTTTTGTTAGGTCAGACCCATCTGCAAGCGATGGGGTGCGGAGACTGAGAGAGCTACATTGAGCTACATGGAAAAATATGCACCAAACAAGCCACTTTGAAATGTTTCTGTTTTCATGAATACAAAAGTTGGGTGACCCTCCCCTAGACTAAAAAAAGTTGGATGACCTTCCTCTCTTCTCCTCCGGTGGTCCATTCCATAAATACCGAACGGTCCCTTATCAGAACTGTTACGCACTGATAATTAAAATGACTCCTATCGTGAATTGCGATCATTTCGCCCACCAATAATCATGTTAAATAATCATGATTTTAAAATTGACCAAAAATAATCGTGATTATGATTTTTTTGCCATAATCAAGCAGCCCTACCACCAACCCCGAGAAGCGATTTCAATTGAGGAAATTTATTCTTTGGAATTAAAGCTGAATTTTCAGCATCATTGCTCCAGTCTTCAGTGTCACATGATCCTTCAGAAATCATTCTAATATGATGATTTGCTGCTCAAGCAACATTTATGGTTATTATCAATGTTGAAAACAGTTATGCTGCTTCATATTTTTGTGGAAAATATGATGCATGTTTTTTTCAGGTTTCTTTGATAAATGCAGTTTAAAAGAATAGCATTTATTAGTAGCATAAGTTTGACTGGAATTGTCATAAATGACAAGTTTGCGTTCCTCCTGGAACATAAAAAACATCCACAAAATTAAATGCAATAAATCTGAAATTACCAGGTGGAAGGCTCATCTCATTTAACTGGATAGAGGAAGTTTATTAGTTACTGTGAATCACAAGTATTGAGTCAATAGCTGGTTGTAATTGTAACTACATGTCACACTGAGTCAATTATAGATTATCTCATTCAATCTCAATCTTCAACTTCAGCTTCAGACACTGTGAGTTACACTGCACAATCTCACAGCGCCCTCTAGTGTTACACAAGCCTATATCACTATCATAAATGCATATCAAATACATAACTACTGAAAACAAACCTGCAATAAGAAGCATATAGTTGCCTACCACTGATATATTTATATGTAGAAAAACTAAATAAAAATATTGAATATAATGCACAAATTCATGCCGTTATGGAGGCTAGAGTAAATATTATCATATTAATGCACTGTATAAAAGAAACAATATAATTTTTACTTTTTTTTCAACTGTCAGAAATATGGCTTAAAGCAAAAGTCTAGATGAAACCTGCATTACAATTATTTGAAACAAAATCCTTTTTACTTGACATCTTTACAACTACATCAAGAAATAATGAATAAAATAATGTTAATTGCACAATTGAAACAATTCAAAAGTCAGTCAAAAAATAAATTTTCATAACTAGGGTTACAATTACCCTGAACTTACAATGCGAGAAAAAAAATGCAACTTGTAAAGTGGCTTCCAGTGACGATGTTCATGTACGTGTAAAAATAACTTTTGTTTAAAATGTCTTAAAAGCTAAAGTTCCCACTTATGATCCCATTATGAGTTATTATATCCCCTCACCGTACAACATATTAGACACAGATTATTATTAAACACGACTAGTATGCTGACCTTTTACTTTTGAATTATCAGCTGTCTAAGAGACAACATGGGTTTCTGTCTTAATTAATTAATTCTGGATTGAACGATTGTTGTGGTGGAGTTGGACCTTTCTGGATCATCAGAGAAATGACCTTCGATGTCTTTGTGAATGTGGTAGTAATACAGGAAGAGGAAAAACCCTGAAAAAAAATCAGAAAATTATTTCTACTAATTCTACCTCCCTAAATACATTTCACATATCAGGTTGTGTACGTGATATTAAAACTGCAATCAAAATTCCATTTATAAACCCTTATAATTAATTATATAGATTTAAAAAATATGTATAAATAAATAAATAAAAATCATTAATGAATGAATTCAAATAATTTGCTGAAATTTGTTGGAAAAATAGAAGCATTCTATCAAACCAAATGTAATGTATGTCGTTGTTTCTCACCCTGAAACGAGTTCAACACGGTGAAGATGTAATATGAGGGGATGAGCATCGGTCCATAACCGAAGAACGCCACAGCCCACGTCAGGCCGAAGAGCAGGAACAAGCTCAACACCATCATGAGCTGCTTTCTGAACGTGCTTCTCTTGCCATCAGTCGCTCTTATGCGTCGGGATTGGACAACCCTAGTAAAGATAGTGATGAAGATTCCCGTCGTGAAGATGAAGACTAAGATGTAGTAGCCAATGTTCACTACGTAGTGAATTAAAGTATCTGTAATCCAGCACCTGTAATTAGAAGAGAGTGAAATATAATAAAGACAATTAGAAGACACTTAAAGACCGTGAGATGCGGAGCAGTGGCTGAGACCGTGAGTTGTGGAGCAGTGGCGGATCATAGCCTAGATCATAGGGTGAAGGACCGCACCATGAAGGATCAGGTGGTTGTGCTTGGGCCAATGGAAACCACCAAGGTAGCGCTGGTGGAACTCGAGACCACCATGGCAGATTATATACGGAGCTACATATACGATACATATATATATATATAGATACATATACCGCTTTTGGATGAGCTGTACCACTTTGGGGGAAGTGTATGCTGCCCACACACACCAGATGGTGACTGCCATTACAGGAAGCTTATGGTGGCAGGACCTCTGTGACTACTGGCTTTGAGACAACATGACATGAAGATGCTCTGGCGTGGCTGCTGTGACGTGAAGAGACTCTGAGAAACCACTCAGCAGTAAAGCATAGTCTATTGAGCCAAAGTCCCTGGGAAATTGCTCTCAGGCATTAGGTAACAATGAAAGTCATTATGTCTATGGCGAAAATTTCACCACATTACAAAGTTCAGAAAACTCTTCAACACAATCCCTTTGGAACATAATTCCAGTCTCACTTCCTGCTCAAACCTACGTAGGTTTGAAACTAATTAGCATAATGCCAGCCTATGGTCTTCATTGGCTGCTGGCGAACAGCGTCTGTTTTCCCCCACAATCAAACACTGTAGTTGTATCTGAGTTTGAGTTTTCTGCTGCCAAAGCAAATCCACTTTGATGAGATTGATACAGTAAAACCGGCGCCATTGTTACTGTTCGTATCGCTGTGTATTAAGTGCTGATGAAGCACTTCATATATGCTAAATAAATTTAGGCTTCCAACCAATCAATCTAGACTGGGCCATCTGACCAATCAGAGCAGAGCAGGCTCTCAGAAAGGCGGAGTTTATAGAGACTGAATCCATGATTGAACAGTTTAGACACTGTGAGAAAAACCTGATGCTGTTATGGATATTATGAGAAAATTTATATTTTTTGACCTCGGATGCATGTAAACCTGTTGTAGGTGACTCCGAAACAAAATTAGGAACCTTTAAAGTTCCATAATAGGGGCACTTCGCAAGCATCATTAATTAATATATTTGCAACAACAGAAAAACTTACATTTGGGATGTTTTTCCAGACATTGCGTTTATGATCCGTGTATTATATCCTCCTATTGAAACAACAGCTATGACCATTGGAGCCGGAAATACTAAAAACACACAGAGATAAGGGTTATTATAGTTCACTGAAACCAAAACCATAAAAAACATTTATGTTACTTGAAACAAAATAAACTGAAAATAAAATATATTAAAAAAAGCATTATTTCAGCTAGTTACCACTGAACATTTCTCTTAATGTAATTTAACTTAATGTACTTAAATTGCTAAAATTCACTCTAAAATAGCCTACCAAGTAATGAAGACAAGCTGCGCAAGTAAAGGTCAAAAACATAATAAAAGTATCATGATAGGAGTTGAGTCTTCAGTCGGACTTGCTGGTGTTCGTTTTATAAGGATATAACTCACTCCAGCCGAACACGGTGATCTTCCTCATGTAGTTTGCGATGGTGACGTTCTGTCTGATGAGCCATAAGTACATATGAAGAGCTTGAATGAAGAACCAGGTGAATGTAGCCAGCATTGAGTAATGCATGAGCAGCGCTATGAAGACGCACGCAGCCTTGTCTTCTGTGTTGGCGACGCTCTCGTTTGACAAAAAGGATAAATTCAGGAGAAACAAAGCCACAAACATGTTCATCAAGATCTTCGTGGCCTGATTTGATTTGGCTTTCCTGTTCAAATATATAAAAAAAACTATTTGTAACGGCATTTATGCTTTTAGCAGATGCTTTTATTAAAAAGAGGAGCAAAAGCAGCTGGTCAAAAAACTTAAAATAACTGTATGTTATATTTTAAGACACTCTACCGTAATAGGAAATGCATGAACAGAGCGACGGACAGAAAAAACATGGAGATGCCACAGCCGATAGAAGAGATGAAGCTCAATGATTCCACATACGAAGCTGTGATGTTTAGATTTACACCTGGAGGAGACTGAGCAGAGAAAACAACCCTTTTAAACCCCTATTAGCAAGAATCAGATCTAGGGCTGTCACTAACGATTATTTTGGTAATCGAGTAATCATTTGATTATTTTGACAATTAATCGAGTAATCTGATATTTTTTGTGCTAAGAAAAATAGACCTAAGAAAATACGTAAGCCTTTAAAATGACTTAATAACAGAGGCAGTCATTTTTGGTTCAAATAAAGTATATAAAAGCAAGTACTCAAATGGTTTTATAAAACAGCACTGTTAAAATACATAATGTAATTAATTATCTTATTCACATTATGTATTATAACAAATGCCCGCAGAAGGGCACCAACGGCCTGGTGTTGTTACACTTTACAGCAGATCAAATCCTTGTTTAATATTAGCCAAAACGAAATTTAATTCAAATGTTTACTTAAATTTAAACTCACAGGGCACATATTTATTTAATTGAATCACAGCCTTTGTGAATTCACAATAGCACTTTGTCATAGTATGCTTTTTAAATTGTTTTAATACATCGTGCAGCCTTAGAAAACAGTGTAATAATGCGATTCATGGATTCTCATGCGCTGTATTTTGCGGTTTACTCAACATGGGAAAATTGCAATCGAGGTACTCTAATTTATTGGAGTAATCTTGACAGCCCTAATCAGATCTTTAAATTTAGTTTCTTTAGTCATATTTTACAAGTTCTGTAGCTAATAGACTCAAATTGATTTCATGGGGTCTTTAAGTTAATCTCTGAGAAGCTTCTCACCATCAGCACTGCAAAGAACGTCAGATGTGAACACGAGCACTTTATGGTGTTATTGTCGATTTTTACTGTCTCACAGCCGGACGTCGTCCATGTTAGATTTCCTTCAAAGAAAAGAGAGCGAGAAATAAAATATATAAAATAAATTAGGTCTGTTGATGGGAACTGATCAAAACATCCATAAATAAATGTACCTTTGCCATCCCAAGAACTGCAAGACGCCTCACCGACCTGTAAGAACATTTTTATTGTGCTTTCGAAGTGTCTTATTATTATATACACAAAGCTTTCGGAACAGAACCTTCATTACCAGATCTTTCTGTTTAAAGAACATTTCTATATTGTTGGTAAGGTCGGAGATATTGGCCCTCATCGTTATTCCATAAACCTCATTGTTCAAAACAGAGTAATTTTTAGTTTCATCCTAAATAAAAAACAGAACAAATCAAATATAAATGTGTGAATACAATAGATCAAGAAACATTTGTTAAAAGAATAGTTTTAACACAAAAATGTCTTATTCTGTTATATTTTCACTGAAACACAAAAATGTAATTTTTATCTCTTTTCAAACAATAATTCATTGTCACAAAAAGGATAAAAAACACAATAGAAGCATCATAACAGTAGTGAACATGATAGTGTATTTGTAAATAAATAATTGCCGGATTAAAAACAGCAATTAAAAGGCACTGTGACCGACACTGACCATACAACTTAAGTTTTTCCAGAACATACAATAATGTACGAGCATCATTAACAAGTTCCTGCACAGCCCTAACTACAGCCTAGTGTATTATTCTGTCATGTATATAGCTATGTTAAGACCAAAACTCATTCAGTTTATGATATTCTCTTACGGACGATGTCGTTCCATTTTCCATTACATTGATTTCTGATTCTGACTGATCTAACTCCCGTTGCTCGTTTCTCCTGCTATCCTGATTATTATTAGCAGTTCCATCTTCGGGATCTCTTTTAAACAGAAACACTACCAGCTTAACTCGTGGAAATGGAAAATGAAAAAATGATTCACTTTCTTTTTGACATTTTGGCGATATGAACTTATTTATATTGGAATAATTCATCAGGTACTCTCTCTAAACTTGATGGTAACTTACTCTCCAGATGTTACGCTTTACTGCGTGCAAAACAATAAGCAGTAAGCCACTAACCAATGATAGGGATTTTGAACTTAAGAAAGCTGATCAAATATATATTTTTTGAGGGCCAATAGCAAAACATAACCTCCAAATACATTTGCATTAAAGTATTAGTTCACTTTAAAAAAACTTTTGCTGATAATTTACTCACCCCCATGTCATCCAAGATGTCCATGTCTTTCTTTCTTCAGTCGAAAAGAAATTAAGGTTTTTGATGAAAACATTCAAGGACTTTTCTCTAAATAATGGACTTCAATGGGACCCAAACGGTTCAAGGTCCAAATGACAGTCTCAGTGCAGCTTCAAAGGGCTTTAAACGACACCAGACGATGAATAAGGGTCTTATCTAGAGAAACGATCGCTCATTTCAAAAATAAATAAAAAAGTTAAAGTTTTATAAGCACAAATGCTCGCCTTGCTCTGTTCTGTGATGCGCGTTCGTGACTCTCCTGTTCGAACTCGTTCATCAAAATGAACGAATCTTTTTTCGTGTCATTTTGTTCATTTCGTTCGTTGACTGAACGAAATGACTCGAAAAAAGATTCGTTCATTCGTTCAAAGATTGAACCGTTTGGGTCCCATTGAAGTCCATTATATGGAGAAAAGTCCTGGAATGTTTTCATCAAAAACCTTAATTTCTTTTCGACTGAAGAAAGAAAGACATGGACATCTTGGATGACATGGGGGTGAGTAAATTATCAGCTAAAGCTTTTTTCAAAGTGAACTAATCCTTTAACCTGCGCTCACTCACGATTTGTGCACCCTGGCGCGAAGCAAACGTTTTCAATTAATTCCTATAAAAGCTAAGCTTTACATTCATGCACGAGAACTGAACTGACACCGCTCGCTTCACGCCAGTGTGCACGCACCGTCCCCATGTAATGCACTTGTTTATGCCGGAATGTTTAAAAACAATACCGGAACGCAAAACTCCAAAATCTCACATTTTCCGAAACAGGATCCGGCTCAGATTAAGCACTGAGTGTACCAATATCCAGCTCTTCTGAGGTCAAGAGATGTGTGTCATGATGGAACAGAGATAAGTGACAATTTTTTTGGGAGAACTATCCCATAAACTTTCCTTAAAATGTTTAAACATGATTTATTTTTTAATTGTGAGCAGCACCTTTCCCATGTTTTTGAACCGTAGAACTCCAAGTAACGCACATCCATGGTTTTTCAGTCGCGATTTATTAGAGGCCTCGCTGGGAATCTTTACAGACCAGGGAATGTCTGTCTTCGGGTCACTTTGACAATCAGCAACCTGTGAAAAAAGAATTATAATAAATAAGGATTCGTACCATGTTTTATTGTTTCTCAAGTCTTACGTTTATCCTGTTCGGATCTGAAGAGTAACACGCGTCTCTGGTTTCTGTGTTCTCGTCTTGTATGTGAAGAAGACCAATAACATCCCCCATGACAATCCGTGCGCTGCTTATATTGTTCTTTTCCATCTCTTCCATCTCAGGCTCAAGATTGTCCAAGGCTTTTCTGCAAAATTTAAAATCACCCTGTATTCTGTCATTTTAATTTTAAGTCACTGGTAACCACACACTTACGATGCTTTTGAGGGATTAATAGAT
>NW_026606626.1:547500-580000 GCF_029890125.1 Rhinichthys klamathensis goyatoka | reverse complement strand
TTAATGTTCCTCTTTCATATGGAGAGCGAGGGAGACTAAATAAACTTGTTAAAAAGAGATTCAGCGCGAGAGAGGCAAAGAAAAACGCATGTTTTAATTTAATTATGTTGCTTTGGACAATTTTCGTTTTGTAGGCCTACTGTTTTAATTGTTTAATATAGCTGTCATTTCTTTGGCAATACAAATTTAAAATGTCGCAAGAATAAGATTAGCCTAGTGTTTCTTATTTTGCATCGCAAAAGAAATAAACTCTAAACCCGATGCAACCCTGTTTTAAATAAAAAAAACTGTCCCGACACTTTATTTAAACCTTGAAATGTTCGAACTTGGTTTCAAACTTAAGTAATTTTAGTGTTCTTTTACATTACACAATAATTTAGCAGACTAAAGACGTGCTTCTTCATTTTCATTTTCTGATGCAATCGGCTGACAATCCTCCTTCATCAGTTTTTGTCCTTTGTGCAGCGGCTGCGGTTCCAGGAATGTAGCAAATTTATGTTGTAATAATAATTAAACAAAACTCTTGACTTTAAATAAGTAAACAGTTATAAACAGTTAGCTATTTAAGCATCAAGAAGGTTAAACATAAACGCTGTAGGGCAACATCGGTTAACAACATGTATGCTACATTGAGATTCGATCCGAGTCGATTGAAGCTCCTCGAAGCTCGTGTTGTTGCGTTAACCACTGAGCTATCGTCTATACGTCTGTGACTGTTTTTATTGCAATGTTTTACTTTTTCATTATTTATTCAATTTCATTTCAGTAGCCTAATTTCAGTATTGTGATTATGAATTATTTTAACTACGTTTCACTTGTTGAATTCATCTGCTACCAGCTTTCAAACGCTCTGAATCAGTGCGGTGCGGCAGCAGATTACGCATTAGAGAGAATAAACAAACACTTTTCAGAGTCTATGATTGTAGCGCCTCTTGGCGGTAAAAGGCAGCAAATACACCCCACATTTTACCGCCGCGGTGGAACGGCTGATGTGGGCATTGTCATGGCTTGCCTCGACATTTGCGTTTGAATAGCGCGCGTCCTCCGTGGGCGTGTCAGATTAACGCGTAATGAAGTGTAATGAGCTGGGGAAAAAAAATCTGACAGCACTCTCTTTTCATACAGATTACATAAACTGAGAATATTTGTTTTTTATATAAATTACATCATTAAAAAGAAGAGAATTCAAGCTTCATAAAGAAAAACCTCTCGTGCCTGTATGACAAGTATTTGCAGAGTTAGAGTTAATTTTTCGGACGTGTTTCAGAATGGACTGCACTGACAGAGAGAAGGCAAAACTCGCATCATGTTTATTTTTCTTTATTTGACAAAAAGCACAAAACTTTGTTTTTATTGTGAGTATACAGAAAAATAATAGACAATTAACAGGATCGATTGATGTATAACACTTATATGTACGATCAAAATCAACAGAGTATTTTAAGTCTATTTTTCTGCTATGTGAAAAAAAAACGGCAAAACGCGCGGGCGCGTTTCTGGTCCCCAGAGGGTTAAGCACAGTCAATTTGGTACTTGCGACTCACAAGCTGTTTGAGACTGAGAGGCGGCTTGTGTGATCCACTTATATAGATCAGTAGTGCGCATGCTTTTGGTGTGCTTTCTTGTGAGTGTGAAACCTGTGGAAATTAGTAAAATTATGTAAAATGTAACTGGAGTGGGTGAGATGAGTGAGCAAAGAAGGTGAACTTCTGCATTGAATTGACATGGGTTTTCCTGGGTCAAAAATGGTCTTCTCCGGTGGTGGCTGACAGACATGGTCATCCACACACACACACACACACACACTGTAAAAAGTAGACTACCCATGTGATCTGCGAGCCCAATATGGACAATAAATTAAAAAAAATGCAATGAAACCGTTTGTGATTTTGCTTATCTTATTTTGATATCACAAATTATGTATGATCTCTTATCCTGATGTTTGTTTCTTTTGTTCCTCATTGTTTACACATCTATTTTTAGGGCCCAAGCCTTGAAAAGGCGAAGGCCCTATTGTTTTCCTAAGGATTATTTATTAGGGCCCAAGCCTTGAAAAGGCGAAGGCCCTATTGTTTTCCTAAGGATTATTTATTAGGGCCCAAGCCCTGAAAGGGCGCAGAGCCCTATTGTTCTTCTTAGGATTATTTGCTATTCTTCTTCTTCTTTATTAGGGCCCAAGCCTTGAAAAGGCGAAGGCCCTATTGTTTTCCTTAGGATTATTATTAGGGCCCAAGCCTTGAAAAGGCGAAGGCCCTATTGTTTTCCTAAGGATTATTTATTAGGGCCCAAGCCTTGAAAAGGCGAAGGCCCTATTGTTTTCCTTAGGATTATTAGGGCCCAAGCCTTGAAAAGGCGAAGGCCCTATTGTTTTCCTAAGGATTATTATTTATTATTATTATTATTATTATTTTACTACCTTTTGGGCACTTTTGGGGGCCTTAACGTGCTCGAAAACTCTTGAAACTTTGCACACATCTCAGAACCCGCGGCCATCAGGGCCGGGCTGAAGCTGGTACCCGGGCGTGGCAGGGGGGCTCGACAGCGCCCCCTGGAACGGGGTTTGAACACTTGGTCCATAAATCAAACACGCTTGCATGTAATAATATGAAACTCAGTACACATATAGATCTCATCGGTTCATATATACTTCATGCTCTTACTTTTTACCCCAGCCCAACAGGAAGTCGGCTATTAAGGGTTGTTTGGAAAACACATGCAATGGAATGTGAAATACTCCTCCTAGAGAATTCAAACACACGGCACGAAACTCGGTCAGCATGAAGTCAAGACACTGAGGATGAAAAATTGCCAGGGGATTTTTGATATCTCGAACGGTTTGGCCGTGGCGAGTAAACGAAATTATGGCGAGAAACGTGAAACAGGAAGTGTGTTATAACTACTGCATACATTAACTAATCTTGATGAAACTTCAGCAGTGTGTTCGTTGTAAGAGCCCGATCACATGGATGTGACTATTGTGAGTCAAAGTTATAGCGCCACCAACTGGCAGCAGGAAGTGTGTCACTTTCAAAATGCTTTTAAATCACCCTCTTATTTTTACCCGATTTGCTTCAAACTTCATGTGCATAATGTAGACACACGCCAGATGTAGACCTGTGAAAGGATTATTGATATCTTAGATACTGTTGCCATGGCAATGCATCAAACATTAATATTCCTTTTTTTAAGCTTTTTCATGCTTTTTTATGCTTTTGGGCACTTTTGGGGTTCTTAACGTGCTCGAAAACTCTTGAAACTTTGCACACGGGACAAAACCCGCGGCCATCAGGGCCAGGCTGAAGCTGGTACCCGGGCGTGGCAGGGGGGCTCGACAGCGCCCCCTTGAACGGGTCAGACAATTTGGTCCATATATCCAACACGCTTTACCCTATTTGCTTCAAACTTGATGTGTATAATGTAGACACAAGCCAGATGTAGACCTGTGAAAGGATTGTTGATATCTTAGATGCTGTTGCCGTGACAACGCATCAAACTTTAATATTCTTTTTGGATACTTTTGAGATTCTTAGCGCACTTTTGGGGCCCTTAACATGCTCAAAAACTCTTGAAACTTTGCACACGGGTCAGAAACCGCGGCCATCAGGGCCGGGCTGAAGCTGGTACCCGGGCGTGGCAGGGGGGCTCGACAGCGCCCCCTGGAACGGGGTCCGAAAACTTGGTCCATAAATCAAACAGGCTTTACCCGATTTGCTTCAAACTTGATGTGTATAATGTAGACACACGCCAGATGTAGACCTGTGAAAGGATTGTTGATATCTTAGATGCTGTTGCCGTGACAACGCATCAAACTTTAATATTCTTTTTGGATACTTTTGAGACTCTCAGCGCACTTTTGGGGCCCTTAACATGCTCAAAAACTCTTGAAACTTTGCACACGGGTCAGAACCCGCGGCCATCAGGGCCGGGCTGAAGCTGGTACCCGGGCGTGGCAGGGGGGCTCGACAGCGCCCCCTGGAACGGGGTCCGAAAACTTGGTCCATAAATCAAACACGCTTGAATGTAATAATATGAAACTCGGTACACATATAGATCTCATCGATTCATATATCCTTTGTACTTTTACTTTTTACCCCAGCCCAACAGGAAGTCGGCTATTATGGTTTGTTTGGAAGCGTATGCCCCTGGAATTCGATATACTCCTCCTAGAGAATTCAACCAATCGCCACGAAACTCGGTCAGCATGAAGTCAAGACATTGAGGATGAAAAGTTGCCAGGGGATTTTTGATATCTCGAACGGTTTGGCCGTGGCGAGGAAACGAATTTATGGCGAATAAAGGAAACAGGAAGTGTGTTATAACTTCTGCATACATTAACTGATCTTGATGAAACTTCAGCAGTGTGTTCGCTGTAAGAGTCCGATCACATGGATGTGACTATTGTGAGTCAAAGTTATAGCGCCACCAACTGGCAGCAGGAAGTGTGTCACTTCCTAAAGGCTTTGAAATCACCCTCTTATTTTTACCCAATTTGCTTCAAACTGTATGTGTATAATGTAGACACACGGCAGATGTAGACCTGAGAAAGGATTATTGATATCTTAGATACTGTTGCCGTGGCAACGCATCAAACTTTATTATTCTTTGTTGATGCTTTTGAGACTCTTAACATACTTGAAATTGCATGAAACCCGACAGACACATCACATTTATTAGACAGTAGACATGTGCAGAGTTTCAGAAACGGGCGTGGTGAGGGGCTCAGTAGCGCCACCTTTTATCAAAAGTGGGGGGATTGATTTTATCTACAGTAATAAAAATCGGTATGTGTATTGTTCTCCTCCAGCCAGACAACTTTCTAATTTACACTCAATAGCTCCAACCAACAGGAAGTCAGATATTTTGGTTTGAAAATTGTCATTTTATGTCTCTCTCTCTCTGAGCCTACGTCTATGTGTGTGTGTGTGTGTCTGTGAGTGTGGGGAGGGGGAGGGGGGCTAGATTAACCATTTGACTGCTGTGTGGTTTGGCCTGCATTAAAAAAGAAAAAAAAATGTCTTACGCCTTGTATTTTTTAAATAAGTTGTATTAATAAGTAAAGGCATATAACCAGTTGAATTGTAGTGCATTGAAAATAGTTTTATATAATTAGTTTATTAATTAAATTAACTTGGTCAGAAAATTTGGTCCATAAATCAAACACACTTGCATGTAATATTATGAAACTCTGTACACATATAGATCTCATCGGGCCAAACAACTTTAAGCCAGCCCAACAGGAAGTGGGCTATTTTGGTCTTAATGTGGATGTTTTGCAAAACCAGGCTCTACATTTTTACCCACTCCTCTTAAGTGGTTTATTTTATTCCCACCAAACTTTTTCAACATGATGAAAATACATTAAAGAAGCATAATTGTGAATATCTATTGAATATCTCTAATTGTTTTGCTATGGCGAGGGATTAAAGTCATGTAAAAAAAAATAAACACTAAAAGCCTCATATCTTCTAAAAATTTAATTATACACCATTTATTTCTAGATAAAATTATACAAATATCAGAACTAAACCCATTTTATTCTTGTTTTCAATTTAAGAATAATGTACAAGTTTAAAAACAGCCAGGATGCACTATTCAGTTAAAAAATAAATATATCAAATAATACATAGGGCTATACTGCCCTCTTGTGTTCAAAATCAGGTAGGCCTGTTGTATTTAAATATAGGTAGCTGCTATGTGACTCCGAGAATTTTTTCTCACCGGTTATTTGACGTGTAACACCGGGGGCTTTTATATCGCTAAGTTAAAAGTGAAAGTAAAGTAAGGACATTTATAGTGGTGGCGCTCACAGTGCGCTCGAATGAATTTCTATGGAAGTAGAAATGAAAAAACGTTCGCTCTGTTTTGCTCGCTCGTCGCCATGGACGCGCACCGTAATGAATGCCACTGCAGCCGCATACTTTTTAGTGTCACTTTAAAATTAGTGCAATATCGGGGGCCAATTGCTTGAATTGTGAGTTCAATAGTCTATTATTTTTCACGGAAAACACAACAACAAAAGAGTACAATGATAGATTCGCTTAAATAGGCGCTTTTACATAAAATAGCCTATTCCGTCATCATCTTTTCAGTCAGCTCTTCACTCTCGTGATTAATGAAATTTGACTCCTGTTGCTGATATTTGCTGCAACTTTCGTTCTGCTCACAATTTAGTAAGCAAACACGCTTCAAATGTGTTTTTATTTTATTTTTGTGTGTATATATATGTGTATATATATATATATATAGCTTATGTTTCAAATATGAGTTAATTAACAATCGTTTGAAAAAATGATACTTTTAAACATATCACTAAGCCATCATTAGGTGTCGCCAGGCGACCGTCTTAATGAGCGAGTCATTGATTCATTTGTTCGAACGATTCGTTCGAACGGCTGAGTCATTCATGAATGAGACAGATTATGGATTGGTCATTGAATCTTTGAGTCAACCGATTCGTTCAAAATGCTGAATCATTCAGTAATGAGAAAACACGTTGCTGTGAGATGCTCGATGGTTCTGCTGTGATCTTTGTTTAACTAGTTTCACTGCTGAAACAGAAAAAAGTCAATATTGCATATAAAATGTAAGTGATTTGACTTGTGTGTGTGTCTGTGTGTGTGTGTGTGTGTGTGTGTGTGTGTGTGTGTGTGTATGATTGTGTCTGTTACTTTTTGGATATATATCTTTTTATATAAAAAAAAATAGGCATACAACCCATATATTTTAAATGTATTGTTTGCTTTAAATTACATTAAGATTTGTATGTTTGGTAATTGAACCTGAATGAATTTTAAATGAATGTGCTATATTTCAGAGTTTTCCTTAAAATTTGACCTAACACTAACTTTATTCTCATCTGAATGATAGATTATTTATTTCTGTATAAAATAAAAAAGAGATTTTGGTTGGGTGACAGTTGTAGTTTACAGTTTGACAAAAGCACAATGTTGTGTTTTATTGCGATTGTTCACAAATATAAGTAAACACTTATGAGATAGATGTTTATGGATTGATTGGTCATTGAATCTTTGAGTCAACCGATTCGTTCAAAATGCTGAATCATTCAGTAATGAGAACGCGTTGCTGTGAGATGCGCGATGGTTCTGCTGTGATCTTTGTTTAACTATTTTCGCTGCTGAAACAGAAAAAAAGTCAATATTGCATCTAAAATGTAAGTGATTTGACTTGTGTGTGTGTGTGTGATTGTGTGTGTGATTGTGTTTGTTACAGTGATAAGAGTTTAACCCTTGTTAAACTTTAGACCTTGTCTTTTTGGATATATATCTTTTTATATTAAAAAATAGTCATACAACCCATATATTTTAAATGTATTGTTTGCTTTAAATTACATTAAGATTGTATGTTTGGTAATCGAACCTAAATGAATTTTACATGAATGTGCTATATTTCAGATCATATATTTGTTTTCCTTAAAATTTGAACTAACACTAACTTTATTCTCATCTGAATGATAGATTATTTATTTCTGTATAAAATAAAAACACCTTTGATTTTTCTTTTTTAATCAATGTAGAATGTGTAACTGAAAAAATAAACAGATTAGGGCTCTGTTTGATGACAAGAAATGAAAACCAATGCGATATGATGAATGTCCAAAAGATGGCTCCCACAGACTGTTTTTAAATAGGATTGTTTGATATTTTTTGCTTTTAAACTGTGTGTGTGTGTGTGTGTGTGTGTGTGTAAGAGATTTTGGTTGGGTGACAGTTGTAGTTTACAGTTTGACAAGAGTTTATAGTTTGACAAAAGCACAATGTTGTGTTTTATTGCGAGTGTACACAAATATAAGTAAACACTTTGCAGTTTGAATAATGTCCTGTATGAACAAAAGGACGGAGTATGTCTTTATGTCTACATTGTTCAATTACGCCACACACACACACACACACACACAAACACTATTTTTCTAATCAGATCAGGCAAGTAATATTCTGTCTTGTCTCTTAAAAAAACAATATATATATATTTATGTATATATATATATATATATATATATATATATATGTGTGTGTGTGTGTGTATATATATATATAAATATAGCTGCGAGCAGCGTGAAAGGGCCAAAGCCGGCGGCACCGCCACCCCGGTTATAGCGCCACCAACTGGCAGCAGGAAGTCTGTCACTTTCAAAAAGCTTTGAAATCACCTGATTGCTTCAAACTTCACTACTATGATGTAAACACACGGCAGATGTAGACCTGGATGTAGACCTGACCTTTCAGAAGGTTGCTCTCGCATACTTTGTGGTTGACATGTGCCCTCAATGCACACTTTTGCAGAGCCCACACTGATACAAGCTCTACAGCACACTTCTTTTCGACAGTCAAAGCAGGGTTACGTTTTTGCACGTCGTGCACAATAACCCTAAAGGCACCAGGGTGGCGGTGCCACCGGCTTTATATATATATATATATATATATATATATATATATATATAAATAAATATAGCTGCGAGCAGCGATGAAGGGCCAAAGCCGGTGGTACCGCCACCCCGGTGCCTTTAGGTAACTAAAGGCACCGGGGTTGCGGTGCCACCGGCTTGGGCCCGTAATCGCTGCTCGCAGCTATATTTATTATTATTATTATTCTTCCGACTTATTATTATTATTTTACTACCTTTTGGGCACTTTTGGGGCCCTTAACGTGCTCGAAAACTCTTGAAACTTTGCACACGGGTCAGAACCCGCGGCCATCAGGGCCGGGCTGAAGCTGGTACCCGGGCGTGGCAGGGGGGCTCGACAGCGCCCCCTGGAACGAGATTCGAAAACATGTCCATATATCAAACACGCTTGCATGTAATAATCTGAAACTGGCTACACCTATAGATGTCATCGGGCCGAACAACTTTCGTGCTCTAAGTTTTACGGCAGCCCAACAGGAAGTCAGTTATTATGGGTTGTTTGGAAACGCATGCTCAGGAATTTGAAACACTTCTCCTAGGGGATTTATCCGTTCATCAGCAAACTCGGTGTGCATGAAGTCAAGACATTGAGGATGAAAAGTTGCCAGGGGATTTTTGATATCTCGAACGGTTTGGCCGTGGCGAGGAAACGAATTTATGGCGAATAATAGAAACAGGAAGTGTGTTATAACTTCTGCATACATTAACTGATCTTGATGAAACTTCAGCAGTGTGTTCGTTGTAAGAGGCCGATCACATGGATGTAACTATTGTGAGTCAAAGTTATAGCGCCACCAACTGGCAGCAGGAAGTGTGTCACTTTCAAAATGCTTTGAAATCACCCTCTTATTTTTACCCGATTTGCTTCAAACTTCATCTGTATAATGTAAATACACGCCAGATGTAGACCTGTGAAAGGACTATTGATATCTTAAATACTGTTGCCATGGCAACGCATTAAACTTTAATATTCTTTTTGAATGCTTTTGAGGCTCTTAAAATTCTTCAAATTGCATAAAACTCGACAGACACATTACATTTATTAGCTAGTAGACATGTGCAAAGTTTCAGAAACGGGCGTGGTGAGGGGCTCAGTAGTGCCACTTTTAGTCAAAAATGGGGTATTAGTTTTACCTACAGTAACAAAAAAAGGGAAGGAAAATTGTTCTCCTCGAGCCGGACAACTTTCTAATTTACACTCACTAGCTCGGATCAACAGGAAGTCAGATATTTTGGTTTGAATGTGATTTTCAGGAGAATTTTCTCCCTCCCTCTCTCTCTGTCTCTGCGTCTATGTGTGTGTGTGTGGGGTGAGGGGATTGTCTGTTGAGTGAAAATGCTTTTAAAATTGTTTTTCAAGGTTTTGGGGCCCTTAACGTGCTCGAAAACGCTTGAAACTTTGCACACAGGTCAGAACCCACAGCCATCAGGCTGAAGCTGGTACCCGGGCGTGGCAGGGGGGCTCAACAGCGCCCCCTTGAACGGGGTCCGACAATTTAGTCCATATATCCAACACGCTTGCATGAATTAATATGAAACTCAGTACACATATAGATCTCATCGGGCCGAACATCTGTCCCCCGGTCAAGTTTTACGCCAGCCCAACAGGAAGTCGGCTATTATGGGTTGTTTGGAAAACGTTTGCTGTGGAATTTGAAGTACTACTCCTAGGCAATTCATTCAATCATCGCCAAACTCGGTGTGCATGAAGTCAAGACATTGAGGATGCTAAAATGCGGACCGATTTTTGATATCTCGAACGGTTTGGCCGTGGCGAGGAAATGAATTTTCATGACTAAAAAATGACATATAAAGTGTGTTATAACTTACTTAGTTTTACCTACAGTTACAAAACTTGGTATTTATATTGTTCTCGTCAAGCCAAACAACTTTCTAATTTACAGTCATTATTTACGACCAACAGAAAGTCAGATATTGTAGTTTGAATGGATTTCCATTCTGTGTGTGTGTGTCTGTGTGGGGAGGGAGGGGGAAGGGATGGGGAGGGATGGCTGGTGTCTGTGTTTATGTGTGTGTGTGTGTGTGTGTGTGGCTGGCTGTCTCCTACTCTTTCCCCTCCCCTCGCTCCATCAATCTCTCTCTCTCTCTCTCTCTCGCTCAAGGAAAACATGATTCAAAATATGCATTGCCAGGATAGTGTACTGTTGTTTAAGGCATTTATTAGATCTAGGATCTCAGTTGAGTTGAAGTATTATAAGGAGATGCAAGATTTGGGAACCTATATTTTGCAGTGGTGTTTCAATGAAGTTTGTTGTGCTGTGTTTGAGGGGGATTTAACTTTTAGCGTTTTGCTGTGTTGATTGTTGGTGAGATGATGCAATGATGGGGTTTTGTCACTGACCTAATAAAAGTGTGGGCTAAGAAAAAAAAATCTCTCTCTTTCAGAACAATATATTTGTTTTCCTTGGTCATTTTCTCTCTCTCTCTCTCTCTCTCTCTGAGCCAATATGGCAAGCCGTTTTAACATTTAATCATTTTAACCTACTAGTCTCTAATTTCTTGCTACTAGTACTTATTTTTTAGATACTAGTATCTATTCCATTAAGTACTAGTACTTATTCATTAGCGACTAGTGCTTAATCTTTAGTACTAGTGCCTATTCTTTAGATACTAGTGCTTATTCTTTAGATATTCTTTTGAATACGTATTAGTAGCTAATGAATAAGTACTGGTATCTATTTAATAGGTACTAGTATCTAATGACTTAGTACTAGTATTTATTGAATAAATACTAGTATCTATTAATAGGTACTAGTATCTAAAAGGTCATTTTCTCTCTCTCTCTGAGCCAATATGGCAAGCCGTCTTAACATTTAATCATTTCAACCTACTAGTCTCTGTTTCCATTAGGGATGTCAATTTTCACAAATTCCCATGATCGATCGTCGTTTAAATTAACGATCAATTAATCGATTAATCGTTAGCCTTAATACTGCAATATGCGTCTGCTGCAGTGCATATGGCCAACAGCATGACAGCGTGTGCAAATGCTGCTCAAACCGCTATGTTCCTCATATAATTAATGAGAATGGTTTTAATCTAAATAAAGGGCTAGTAGGATTGTAAAATGTTTCGATGTGATTGATAATTAAATTTCAGGGCTCGAATTTCGGCGCGGGATTGCGGGTATGGCGCATAATTCTAATAATTCCCACAGGTCTCCCATTTATAATGCAGGAAATTCCCGCAATCGTAATCCACACAGATTATAAAATCAAATCATTCTTTTAACAACTATCTGCCAGGCGCAATTTCACAAACAGCGTGAGTGTTCAGCGTGCCGCGTCTTCTATCTCTCTTCTCTCAAAATGTGTTGTGCAAGGCAAGCATCAAGCGCTGCGGCGATAATACACACTCGCGTTTAGGAGTCGGGACATGACGGAATATTCACTCGCACAATCGGGCCAGCAGTGCATCGTGACTGAAGTTTACCATTTGCACGTCTTTTTAAGTCTTACCAGTTTAAACATTCAAGCGATTTTAAACTAATCAGTGCTCGCGCTCTCTGAGATGATTTTCTATGCGCACATTCATAGAGAATCCGCCTCAAAAACAGCTGGCCAGTAACAAAAGTTATTTTTCGCGGATTATATTGCTTTAACACGCAAAATTGTGTCAATTTCGGTCTTCGTGAGTATACTCTAAACATAGTCGGTTTTGTCTTTTAATAAGCATAAAACGCATGCCAGTATAATGAACACAGGATCCGTGCACTAGCTCATTAATTTAGTTGTCAAAACAACAAAATATAGCTTTAAGTTAAAGGAATCAGGATTAATAGCCTATATATATTTAATTTATTCAGGACTAAAATACTACCCAGTGTTATTTTCCATTTGATTACTTTATTCAGTTTCTGTAGGCCTATATGAAGTTAGACCCATTGAAAAACTTTTCTCTTTATTTGTCTTTATTTGTATCTTTATTCTATTGTATTTATTTGTGCTACTTTTTTCAATTTAATTAAACAATTTAAATCAAGCTTCCTTGTGTTGTGTAAACTCTTAACAACAATATGACCCCATTGTAAAAATGCAATGAGCGCAAACATTTAGGCAAGATAAATGTAATTTTGTTTGGAAAAAATGCCCCCCGCCCTTCTACCCCTCAAAAAAAAAATCCCCCCCATGAGAATCATCTAAGGGGGGATTTCCCCCCCATTTTCCAAAACGAAATTCAGGCCCTGAATTAAATTAAATATTTAATAATCAAATATAACGACTAATACAACGTGTCACCAACGCCGCCTCAGATGCGCTTGTCAGAATGTGTGACTTGTGGACGCGTGCTCTTCCTGGAACAACGCACTTAAAACGGCAACTAAACCCAATGAATTCACACCGATTTAATAAAATAGTGTTCTCATGTTATGTAATATGACAGTCCCAAATTAATCCTCGTTATTAGTCGTGCATTCTGCTTGAGCGGCGCGCGCTGAATGAATAACTTAACCGTTGAGCACTTTGCTAGCACGTTATTTAACTCAAAGAAACGCATCCTATGAGATTAATCAGATATATACAAAATAAACATAATATTACAAATAATATCTGCACAAAATGACGTGAATGCACAAGTGAACTTGAACTTGAACTATGGAAGTTACGTGCCATTCAGAATGACTCATGTGGACGCGCTCTTCCTGGAACAACGCGACACGGCAACTAAACCCAAATAATTCACAATGTTTTATTACAATATTGTTCTCTTTATAATGTTATATAATATGACAGTCCCAATAGTCGTTATTAGTCGTGCATTGCCATTTGAGCTGCGCGCGCTAAAGATCACGCTGCGTCAATTCTTAACCAAATGCATCCAATATGAGATAAATCAGATATAGATAGGCACACAGAAAATAAACTATTACAACTTACATTTGCACAAAACAAAAGGCAGCGAATGCACACGCAAACTTATAGTCATGATGAAGGTGTAAAATAGTCCCAAACAGAACTCCGGCGCGCTCGCTTACATGTTTCGCGGTTGAGCAGCACGCACGCGCATGAACCTGCTTAATCGATGATCGATAAGGTTTATCGATTAAACGTGTTATCGACAATTAATCGATCATCGATTAATCGTTGACATCCCTAGTTTCCATGCTACTAGTACTTATTTTTTAGATACTAGTATCTATTCCATTAAGTACTAGTACTTATTCATTAGCGACTAGTGCTTATTCTTTAGGTACTAGTGCCTATTCTTTAGATACTAATGCTTATTCCTTAGGGACTAGTAGCTTTTAAAAGATACTAGTACTTATTCATTAGATACTATATTAGTATCTAAAAATCAGTCAAAAGACAGTCAAAGCAGGGTTACGTTTTTGCACTTCGTGCACAATAACCCTAAAGGCACCAGGGTGGCGGTGCCACCGGCTTTTTATTTATATATATATATATATATATATATATATATATATATATAGCTGCGAGCAGCGATGAAGGGCCAAAGCCGGCGGTACCGCCACCCTGGTGCACCAGGGTTGCGGTGCCACCGGCTTGGGCCCGTAATCGCTGCTCGCAGCTATATTTTGCTATTCTTCTTTATTATTATTATTTTTTTTACATTTTGGGCACTTTTGGGGCCCTTAACGTGCTCGAAAACTCTTGAAACTTTGCACACGGGTCAGAACCCGCGGCCATCAGGGCCGGGCTGAAGCTGGTACCCGGGCGTGGCAGGGGGGCTCGACAGCGCCCCCTGGAATGGGGTTTGAACACTTGTCGATATATCAAACACGCTTGCATGTAATAATCTGAAACTCAGTACACTTATAGATCTCATCGGGCTGAACAACTTTCACCCTCTAAGTTTTACGCCAGCCCAACAGGAAGTCGGCTATTTAGGGTTGTTTGGAAACGCATGCTCAGGAATTGGAAACACTTCTCCTAGGGAATTCCTTCGATCATCGCCAAACTCGGTGTGCATGAAGTCAAGACATTGAGGATGAAAAATTGCCAGGGGATTTTTGATATCTCGAACGGTTTGGTCGTGGCGAGGAAATGAATTTATGGCGAATAATGGAAACAGGAAGTGCGTTATAACTTCTGCATACATTAACTGATCTTGATGAAACTTCAGCAGTGTGTTCGCTGTAAGAGGCCGATCACATGGATGTGACTATTGTGAGTCAAAGTTATAGCGCCACCAACTGGCAGCAGGAAGTGTGTCACTTTCAAAATGCTTTGAAATCACCCTCTTATTTTTACCCGATTTGCTTCAAACTTCACTACTATAATGTAAACACACGCCAGATGTAGACCTGTGAATGGATTCTTGATATCTTAGATACTGTTGCCATGGCAACGCATCAAATTTTAATATTCTTTTTTATGCTTTTGAGACTTAGCATGCCTGAAATTGCTTGAAATTCCATGAAACTCGACAGACAGATCAGATTTATTAGCCAGTAGACATGTGCAAAGTTTCAGAAACGGGCATGGTGCAGGGACTCAGTAGCGCCACCTTTTGACAAAAGTGGGGGTGTTATAATAGTTTTACCTACAATCATAAAACTCGGTATGCATATTGTTCAGATCAAGCCGGACAACTTTCTAATTAACTGTCATTAGCTCAGACCAAGAGGAAGTCAGATATTTTAGTTTGAATGTGGATGTTTCTGAGAATTTTCTCTCCCTCTCCCTCTGACAGAGAGAATGCACCCTGCCATTCGTGTGTGTGTCTGTGTCTGTGTCTGTGTGGGGAGGGGGGGAGGGGCTCTTCGTGTGATAGTTTAGTTTAAACACAAAATTATACATAGGGCCATACTGCCCTCTTGTGTCCAAAATTATATTTATATATACATTATACATATATTTGGTATGTGACTGAGGACCGAGAGCTTTTAAATACGGGACATTGATAATGGCCACGTGCAGAGCGCTCGAGGGAATTCCTATGGAAGTAGGAATTAACTAAAGTTCTGCTCGCTCATCGCCGTGGACGCGAACCGTTATGAATGCCCGTGCAGCCGTTAGTTTCATTTTAAAATTAGCGCCTTTTCTGGGGCCGATTGCTTGAATTGTGAGTTCAATAGCCTATTATTCTTCATGGAAACCACAACAACAAAAGAGTATAAAAGTTTGGTGTGAACGCAGCATAATGAACAAGCTGCGATCTCAAGATTGCAATGCTGGAGTGTGTGTGTGTGTGTGTGTGTGTGTGCGTGCGCGCGCGAGAGAGGCGCGGGCGAACTGTGTGTGTGTGTGTGTGTGTGTCTGTGTGGGGAGGGGGGGAGGGGCTCTTCGAGTGATAGTTAGTTTAAACACAAAATTATACATAGGGCCATACTGCCCTCTTGTGTCCAAAATGATATTTATACATATATTTGGCAAGCATGTGACTGAGGACCGAGAGCTTTTAAATACGGACGTCCACACGGACATTGATAAGGGTTGCGCTTGCAGAGCGCTTGAGGGAATTCCTATGGAAGTAGGAATGAACTAAAAAACGTTCACTCTGTTCTGCTCGCTCATCGCCGTGGACGCGCACCGTTGTGAATGACCGTGCAGCCGTTAGTTTCATTTCAAAATTAGCGCCTTTTCTGGGGCCGATTGCTTGAATTGTGAGTTTAATAGCCTATTATTCTTCATGGAAAACACTTCAACAAAAGAGTATAATAACAGATTGGCTTAGGCGCTTTTACACAAAATATTCCTTCATCATCTATTCAGTTTAAATAGCGATAAATTTCGCTCTATTCACGTTTGGTGTGAACGCAGCATAATGAACAGGCTGCGATGTCAACATTGCAATGCTGGAGTGTGTGTGTGTGTGTGTGTGTGTATGTGTGTGCGCGCGAGAGAGAGAGAGAGAGAGAGAGAGAGAGAGAGAGAGAGAGAGAGAGAGAGACTCGCGGGCGCGGTCGAACTGTGTGTGTGTGAGAGAGAGTGAGAGATAGAGAGAGAGATCTTTTGCTTTTAAACTATGTGTGTGTGTGTGTGTGTCTGTGTGTGTGTGTATATATATATATATATTTTTTTTTTTTCAAAATATTCATATAACCCATATCTTTGTGTATTGTGTATTGTTTGCTTTAAATTAAATTAAGATTGTATGTTTGGTAATTGAACCTAAATGAATTTAAAATTAATGTGCTATATTTGAGATCAATACAATCAATGTTTTCCTTCATTTTAATCAACACTAACTTTATTCTCATCTGAATTATAAATAATTTATTTCTGTATAAAATAAAAAATCCTGAATAATCCAGACCAACTAGAGTGCTCTTTTCCTACAACATCATCAGTGCTGAAGCAGAACTACCAGAGCCGTTCGGCAGATTTTCAGTCTTGTGTGCTTATTTCATGTGTCCGTTAAATCCATGAGACCGTCTGTAGGGTGTCTCATTTTTCATTTTAGGTTTCAGAAGGTTGCTCATGCATACTTTGTGGTTGATATGTGCCCTCGATGCGCACTTTTGCAGAGCCCACACTGATGCAAGCTCTACAGCACACTTCTTTTCGAGAGTCAAAGAGGGGTTACGTTTTTGCACGACGTGTAAAATAACCGTAAAGGCACCGGGGTGGCGGTGCCGCCGGCTTGGGCCCGTAATCGCTGCTCGCAGCTATATTTATTATTATTATTCTTTTTCTATCAACCTTTCGGGCACTTTTGGGGCCCTTAACGTGCTCGAAAACTCTTGAAACTTTGCACACGGGTCAGAACCCGCGGCCATCAGGGCCGGGCTGAAGCTGGTACCCAGGCGTGGCAGGGGGGCTCGACAGCGCCCCCTGGAACGCGGTCCAAAAACTGGGTCTATAAATCAAACACGCTTTCATGTAATAATTTGAAACTTGGTACACATATAGATCTCATCGGTTCATATATCCTTCATGCTCTTACTTTTTACGCCAGCCCAACAGGAAGTCGGCTATTTAGGGTTGTTTGGAAACGCATGCTCAGGAATTTGAAACACTTCTCCTAGGGAATTCCGCCGTTCGTCTCCAAACTCGGTATGCATGTAGTCAAGACATTGAGGATCCCAAATTGCGAACGGATTTTTGATATCTCGAACGGTTTGGCCGTGGCGAGGAAACGAATTTATGGCGAATAATGGAAACAGGAAGTGTGTTATAACTTCTGCATACATTAACTGATCTTGATGAAACTTCAGCAGTGTGTTCGTTGTAAGAGGCCGATCACATGGATGTGACTATTGTGAGTCAAAGTTATAGCGCCACCAACTGGCAGCAGGAAGTGTGTCACTTTCAAAATGCTTTGAAATCACACTCTTATTTTAACCCGATTTGCTTCAAACTTCACTACTATAATGTAAACACACGGCAGATGTAGACCTGTGAATGGATTCTTGATATCTTAGATACTGTTGTCGTGGCAACGCATCAAACTTTAATATTCTTTTTTTATGCTTTTGAGACTCTTAGCATACTTGAAATTGCATGAAACTCGACAGACACATCTCATTTATTAGCCAGTAGACATGTGCAAAGTTTTAGAAACGGGCGTGGTGAGGGGCTCAGTAGCGCCACCTTTTGTCAAAAGTGGGGGGTTAATTTTATCTACAGTAATAAAAATCGGTATGTGTATTGTTCTCCTCGAGCCAGACAACTTTCTAATTTACACTCAATAGCTCCAACCAACAGGAAGTCAGATATTTTGGTTTGAAAATTGTCATTTTATGTCTCTCTCTCTCTCTGAGCCTACGTCTCTGTGTGTGTGTGTGTGTCTGTGAGTGTGGGGAGGGGGAGGGGGGCTAGATTAACCATTTCACTGCTGTGTGGTCTGGCCTGCATTAAAAAAGAAAATAAATGTCTTACGCCTTGTATTTTTTAAATAAGTTGTATTAATAAGTAAAGGCATATAACCAGTTGAATTGTAGTGCATTGAAAATAGTTTTATATAAGTAGTTTATTAATTAAATTAACTTGGTCCATAAACTTGGTCAGAAAATTTGGTCCATAAATCAAACACACTTGCATGTAATATTATGAAACTCGGTACACAAATAGATCTCATCGGGCCAAACAACTTTAAGCCAGCCCAACAGGAAGTGGGCTATTTTTGTCTTAATGTGGATGTTTTGCAAAACCAGGCTCTACATTTTTACCCACTCCTCTTAAGTGGTTTATTTTATTCCCACCAAACTTTTTCAACATGATGAAAATACATTAAAGAAGCATAATTGTGAATATCTATTGAATATCTCTAATTGTTTTGCTATGGCGAGGGATTAAAGTCATGTAAAAAAAATAAACACTAAAAGCCTCATATCTTCTAAAAATTTAATTATACACCATTTATTTCTAGATAAAATTATACAAATATCACAACTAAACCCATTTTATTCTTGTTTTCAATTTAAGAATAATGTACAAGTTTAAAAACAGCCAGGATGCACTATTCAGTTAAAAAAATAAATATATCAAATAATACATAGGGCTATACTGCCCTCTTGTGTTCAAAATCAGGTAGGCCTATTGTATTTAAATATATTAGGTAGCCTATGTGACTCCGAGAATATTTTCTCACCGGTTATTTGACGTGTAACACCGGGGGCTTTTAAATCGCTAAGTTAAAAGTGAAAGTAAAGTAAGGACGTCCGCATGGACATTTATAGTGGTGGCGCTCACAGTGCGCTCGAATGAATTTCTATGGAAGTAGAAATGAAAAAATATTCGCTCTGTTTTGCTCGCTCGTCGCCATGGACGCGCACCGTTATGAATGCCAGTGCAGCCGCATACTTTTTAGTGTCACTTTAAAATTAGCGCCATATCGGGGACCGATTGCTTCCGGTTTTCAGGGAAAACACAACAACAAAAGAGTAAATGACAGATTCGCTTAAATAGGCGCTTTTACATAAAATATTCCGTCATAATTTTTCCAGTCAGCTCTTCACTCTCGTGATTAATGAAATTTGACTCCTGTTGCTGATATTTGCTGCAACTTTCGTTCTGCTCACAATTTAGTAAGCAAACATGCTTCAAATGTGTTTTTTTTTTGTGTATATATATGTGTGTATATATATATGTGTGTGTATATATATATATATATATATATATATATATATATAGCTTATGTTTCAAATATGAGTTAATTAACAATCGTTTGAAAGAATGATACTTTTAAACATATCACTAAACCGTCATTAGGTGTCGCCAGGCGACCGTCTTAATGAGCGAGTCATTGATTCATTTGTTCGAACGATTCGTTCGAACGGCTGACTCATTCATGAATGAGACAGATTATGGATTGGTCATTGAATCTTTGAGTCAACCGATTCGTTCAAAATGCTGAATCATTCAGTAATGAGAAAACACGTTGCTGTGAGATGCTCGATGGTTCTGCTGTGATCTTTGTTTAACTATTTTCGCTGCTGAAACAGAAAAAAGTCAATATTGCATCTAAAATGTAAGTGATTTGACTTGTGTGTGTGTGTCTGTGTCTGTGTCTGTGTCTGTGTCTGTGTGTGTGTGTGTGTGTGTGTGTGTGTATATGATTGTGTCTGTTAAAGTGATTGTTTAACCCTTGTTAAAGTTTAGGCCTTGTCTTTTTGGATATATATCTTTTTATATAAAAAAAATAGGCATACAACCCATATATTTTAAATGTATTGTTTGCTTTAAATTACATTAAGATTTGTATGTTTGGTAAATGAACCTGAATGAATTTTAAATGAATGTGCTATATTTCAGAGTTTTCCTTAAAATTTGAACTAACTTTATTCTCATCTGAATGATAGACTATTTATTTCTGTATAAAATAAAAAAGAGATTTTGGTTGGGTGACAGTTGTAGTTTACAGTTTGACAAAAGCACAATGTTGTGTTTTATTGCGATTGTACACAAATATAAGTAAACACTTTGCAGTTTGAATAATGTCCTGTATGAACAAAAGGACGGAGTATGTTTTTATGTCTACATTGTTCAATCACATTTCACACACACACACACACACACACACACACACACACACACACACACACACACACACACACACACACACACACACACACACACACACACACACACACACACACACACACACACACACAAACTTTTTTCTAATCAGATCAGGCAAGTAATATTCTGTCTTGGCACAGTTGATTTAACTTTCAATCTTGTGTACTTATTTCATGTGTCCATTAAGTCCATGAGACTGTAGGGTGTCTCATTTTTCATTTTAGGTTTCAGAAGGTTGCTCACGCATATGATATGTGCCCTCAATGCACATTTTTGCAGAGCCCACACCAATGCAAGCTCTACAGTACACATCTTCTCAACAGTCAAAGCGGGGTTAAGTTATTGCCCGTCATGCACAGTAACCCTAAAGGCACCAGGGTGGCGGTGCCACCGGCTTGTTTATATATATATATATATATATATATATATATATATATATATATATATATATATAGCTGCGAGCAGCGATGAAGGGCCAAAGCTGGTGGCACCGCCACTCCGGTGCCTTTAGGTAACTAAAGGCACCGGGGTTGCGGTGCCACCGGCTTGGGCCCTTAATCGCTGCTCGCAGCTATATTTATATACACTCACCGGCCACTTTATTAGGTACACCTGTCCAACTGCTCGTTAACACTTAATTTCTAAGCAGCCAATCACATGGCGGCAACTCAGTGCATTTAGGCATGTAGACATGGTCAAGACAATCTCCTGCAGTTCAAACCGAGCATCAGTATGGGGAAGAAAGGTGATTTGAGTGACTTTGAACGTGGCATGATTGTTGGTGCCAGAAGGGCTGGTCTGAGTATTTCAGAAACTGCTAATCTACTGGGATTTTCACGCACAACCATCTCTAGGGTTTACAGAGAATGGTCCGAAAAAGAAAAAACATCCAGTGAGCGGCAGTTCTGTGGGCGGAAATGCCTTGTTGATGCCAGAGGTCAGAGGAGAATGGCCAGACTGGTTCGAGCTGATAGAAGGGCAACAGTGACTGAAATAACCACTCGTTACAACCGAGGTATGCAGCAAAGCATTTGTGAAGCCACAACACGCACAACCTTGAGGCGGATGGGCTACAACAGCAGAAGACTCCACCGGGTACCACTCATCTCCACTACAAATAGGAAAAAGAGGCTACAATTTGCAAGAGCTCACCAAAATTGAACAGTTGAAGACTGGAAAAATGTTGCCTGGTCTGATGAGTCTCGATTTCTGTTGAGACATTCAGATGTTAGAGTCAGAATTTGGCGTAAACAGAATGAGAACATGGAACCATCATGCCTTGTTACCACTGTGCAGGCTGGTGGTGGTGGTGTAATGGTGTGGGGGATGTTTTCCTGGCACACTTTAGGCCCCTTAGTGCCAATTGGGCATCGTTTAAATGCCATGGCCTACCTGAGCATTGTTTCTGACCATGTCCATCCCTTTATGGCCACCATGTACCCATCCTCTGATGGCTACTTCCACCATGTCACAAAGCTCTAATCATTTCAAATTGGTTTCTTGAACATGACAATGAGTTCACTGTACTAAAATGGCCTCCACAGTCACCAGATCTCAACCCAATAGAGCATCTTTGGGATGTGGTGGAACGGGAGATTCGCATCATGGATGTGCAGCCGACAAATCTGCGGCAACTGTGTGATGCCATCATGTCAATATGGACCAAACTCCCTGAGGAATGCTTCCAGCACCTTGTTGAATCTATGCCACGAAGAATTGAGGCAGTTCTGAAGGCAAAAGGGGGTCCAACCCGTTACTAGCATGGGGTACCTAATAAAGTGGCCGGTGAGTGTATATATATTTAGGGCCCAAGCCTTGAAAAGGCGAAGGCCCTATTGTTTTCCTTAGGATTATTATTATTATTAGGGCCCAAGCCTTGAAAAGGCGAAGGCCCTATTGTTTTCCTTAGGATTATTATTATTATTATTAGGGCCCAAGCCTTGAAAAGGCGAAGGCCCTATTGTTTTCCTTAGGATTATTAGGGCCCAAGCCTTGAAAAGGCGAAGGCCCTATTGTTTTCCTTAGGATTATTATTATTATTATTATTATTATTATTATTATTATTATTATTATTTTATCGACTATTCGGGCACTTTTGGGGCTCTTAACGTGCACGAAAACTCTTGAAACTTTGCACACTGGTCAGAACCCGCGGCCATCAGGGCCGGGCTGAAGCTGGTACCCGGGCGTGGCAGGGGGGCTCGACAGCGCCCCCTGGAACGGGGTCCGAAAACTTGGTCCATAAATCAAACACGCTTCCATGTAATAATATGAAACTCGGTACACATATAGATCTCATCGGTTCATATATCCTTTGTACTTTTACTTTTTACCCCAGCCCAACAGGAAGTCGGCTATTATGGTTTGTTTGGAAGCGTATGCCCCTGGAATTCGATATACTCCTCCTAGAGAATTCAACCAATCGCAAGGAAACTCGGTCAGCATGATGTCAAGACATTGAGGATGAAAAATTGCCAGGGGATTTTTCATATCTCGAACGGTTTGGCCGTGGCGAGGAAACAAATTTATGGCGAATAATGGAAACAGGAAGTGTGTTATAACTTCTGCATACATTAACTGATCTTGATGAAACTTCAACAGTATGTTCGCTGTAAGAGGCCGATCACATGGATGTGACTATTGTGAGTCAAAGTTATAGCGCCACCAACTGGCAGCAGGAAGTGTGTCACTTTCTAAATGCTTTTGACAAAAGTGGGGGGGTTAGTTTTATCTACAGTTACAAAACTCAGCGTGTATATTCTTCTCCTCAAGCCAAACAACTTTCTAATTTAAAGTAATTAGCTCCGACCCTCAGAAAGTCAGATATTGTGGTTTGAATAGGGTCATTTTCTCTCTCTCTCTCTCTCTGAGCCAATATGGCAAGCCGCTTTAACATTTAATCATTTTAACCTACTAGTCTCTATTTTCATGCTACTAGTACTTATTTTTAGATACTAGTATCTATTCCATTAAGTACTGGTACTTATTCATTAGCGACTAGTGCTTATTCTTTAGTACTAGTGCCTATTCTTTAGATACTAGTGCTTATTCTTTAGATATTCTTTTGAATACGTATTAGTAGCTAATAAATAAGTACTGGTATCTATTTAATAGGTACTAGTATCTAATGACTTAGTACTAGTATTTATTGAATAAATACTAGTATCTATTAATAGGTACTAGTATCTAAAAGGTCATTTTCTCTTTCTCTCTCTCTGAGCCAATATGGCAAGCCGTTTTAACATTTAATCATTTTAACCTACTAGTCTCTATTTTCATGCTACTAGTACTTATTTTTTAGATACTAGTATCTATTCCATTAAGTACTAGTACTTATTCATTAGCGACTAGTGCTTATTCTGTTTAGAATATTCAAAGTGCTTATTCAATTTTTTTGCTTATTTATATTTTCAGAGCAGAAAATCCGATTTTTCTGCTTATTCAATATTGCATCTAAAAATGTAAGTGACTTGACGTGTGTGTGTGTGTGTGAGAGAGAGAGATGTGTCTGTTACAGTGACAAGAGTTTAACCCTTTAAGGCCTTGTCTTTTTGGATATATATTTTTTGTATTAAAAAAAATTTGCATACAACCCATATATTTTAAATGTATTGTTTGCTTTAAATTAAATTAAGATTGTATGTTTGGTAATTGAACCTAAATAAATTTTAAATTAATGTGCTATATTTCAGATCAATATATTTGTTTTCCTTCATTTTAATCAACACTAACTTTATTCTCATCTGAATTATAAAGAATTTATTTCTGTATAAAATAAAAAATCCCGAATAATCCAGACCAACCAGAGCGCACTATTTCTACAACATCATCAGTGCTGAAGCGAAACTACCAGAGCCGTTCGGCAGATAGCAAGCAGATATTTTGTGTCACGTCGTGCACAATAACCCTAAAGGCACCAGGGTGGCGGTGCCACCGGCTTTATATATATATATATATATATATAAATATATATATATATAAATATATATATATATATATATATATATATATAAATATAGCTGCGAGCAGCGATGAAGGGCCCAAGCCGGCGGCACCGCCACCCTGGTGCCTTTAGGTAACTAAAGGCACCGGGGTTGCGGTGCTACCGGCTTGGGCCCGTAATCGCTGCTCGCAGCTATATTTATTATTATTATTATTATTATTATTATTATTATTTTATCGACTATTCGGGCACTTTTGGGGCTCTTAACGTGCACGAAAACTCTTGAAACTTTGCACACTGGTCAGAACCCGCGGCCATCAGGGCCGGGCTGAAGCTGGTACCCGGGCGTGGCAGGGGGGCTCGACAGCGCCCCCTGGAACGGGGTCCGAAAACTTGGTCCATAAATCAAACACGCTTCCATGTAATAATATGAAACTCGGTACACATATAGATCTCATCGGTTCATATATCCTTTGTACTTTTACTTTTTACCCCAGCCCAACAGGAAGTCGGCTATTATGGTTTGTTTGGAAGCGTATGCCCCTGGAATTCGATATACTCCTCCTAGAGAATTCAACCAATCGCAAGGAAACTCGGTCAGCATGATGTCAAGACATTGAGGATGAAAAATTGCCAGGGGATTTTTCATATCTCGAACGGTTTGGCCGTGGCGAGGAAACGAATTTATGGCGAATAATGGAAACAGGAAGTGTGTTATAACTTCTGCATACATTAACTGATCTTGATGAAACTTCAACAGTATGTTCGCTGTAAGAGGCCGATCACATGGATGTGACTATTGTGAGTCAAAGTTATAGCGCCACCAACTGGCAGCAGGAAGTGTGTCACTTTCTAAATGCTTTTGACAAAAGTGGGGGGGTTAGTTTTATCTACAGTTACAAAACTCAGCGTGTATATTCTTCTCCTCAAGCCAAACAACTTTCTAATTTAAAGTAATTAGCTCCGACCCTCAGAAAGTCAGATATTGTGGTTTGAATAGGGTCATTTTCTCTCTCTCTCTCTCTCTGAGCCAATATGGCAAGCCGCTTTAACATTTAATCATTTTAACCTACTAGTCTCTATTTTCATGCTACTAGTACTTATTTTTAGATACTAGTATCTATTCCATTAAGTACTGGTACTTATTCATTAGCGACTAGTGCTTATTCTTTAGTACTAGTGCCTATTCTTTAGATACTAGTGCTTATTCTTTAGATATTCTTTTGAATACGTATTAGTAGCTAATGAATAAGTACTGGTATCTATTAATAGGTACTAGTATCTAAAAGGTCATTTTCTCTTTCTCTCTCTCTGAGCCAATATGGCAAGCCGTTTTAACATTTAATCATTTTAACCTACTAGTCTCTATTTTCATGCTACTAGTACTTATTTTTTAGATACTAGTATCTATTCCATTAAGTACTAGTACTTATTCATTAGTGACTAGTGCTTATTCTGTTTAGAATATTCAAAGTGCTTATTCAATTTTTTTGCTTATTTATATTTTCAGAGCAGAAAATCCGATTTTTCTGCTTATTCAATATTGCATCTAAAAATGTAATTGACTTGACGTGTGTGTGTGTGTGTGTGTGTGTGTGTGTGTGTGTGTGTGTGTGTGTGTGTGTGTGTGTGTGTGTGTGAGAGAGAGAGATGTGTCTGTTACAGTGACAAGAGTTTAACCCTTTAAGGCCTTGTCTTTTTGGATATATATTTTTTTATTAAAAAAAATGTGCATACAACCCATATATTTTAAATGTATTGTTTGCTTTAAATTAAATTAAGATTGTATGTTTGGTAATTGAACCTAAATAAATTTTAAATTAATGTGCTATATTTCAGATCAATATATTTGTTTTCCTTCATTTTAATCAACACTAACTTTATTCTCATCTGAATTATAAAGAATTTATTTCTGTATAAAATAAAAAATCCCGAATAATCCAGACCAACCAGAGCGCACTATTTCTACAACATCATCAGTGCTGAAGCGAAACTACCAGAGCCGTTCGGCAGATAGCAAGCAGATATTTTGTGTCACGTCGTGCACAATAACCCTAAAGGCACCAGGGTGGCGGTGCCACCGGCTTTATATATATATATATATATATATATATATATATATATATATATATATAAATATAGCTGCGAGCAGCGATGAAGGGCCCAAGCCGGCGGCACCGCCACCCTGGTGCCTTTAGGTAACTAAAGGCACCGGGGTTGCGGTGCCACCGGCTTGGGCCCGTAATCGCTGCTCGCAGCTATATTTATTATTATTATTATTATTTTATCGACTATTCGGGCACTTTTGGGGCTCTTAACGTGCACGAAAACTCTTGAAACTTTGCACACTGGTCAGAACCCGCGGCCAGCAGGGCCGGGCTGAAGCTGGTACCCGGGCGTGGCAGGGGGGCTCGACAGCGCCCCCTGGAACGGGGTCCGAAAACTTGGTCCATAAATCAAACACGCTTCCATGTAATAATATGAAACTCGGTACACATATAGATCTCATCGGTTCATATATCCTTTGTACTTTTACTTTTTACCCCAGCCCAACAGGAAGTCGGCTATTATGGTTTGTTTGGAAGCGTATGCCCCTGGAATTCGATATACTCCTCCTAGAGAATTCAACCAATCGCAAGGAAACTCGGTCAGCATGATGTCAAGACATTGAGGATGAAAAATTGCCAGGGGATTTTTCATATCTCGAACGGTTTGGCCGTGGCGAGGAAACGAATTTATGGCGAATAATGGAAACAGGAAGTGTGTTATAACTTCTGCATACATTAACTGATCTTGATGAAACTTCAACAGTATGTTCGCTGTAAGAGGCCGATCACATGGATGTGACTATTGTGAGTCAAAGTTATAGCGCCACCAACTGGCAGCAGGAAGTGTGTCACTTTCTAAATGCTTTTGACAAAAGTGGGGGGGTTAGTTTTATCTACAGTTACAAAACTCAGCGTGTATATTCTTCTCCTCAAGCCAAACAACTTTCTAATTTAAAGTAATTAGCTCCGACCCTCAGAAAGTCAGATATTGTGGTTTGAATAGGGTCATTTTCTCTCTCTCTCTCTCTCTGAGCCAATATGGCAAGCCGCTTTAACATTTAATCATTTTAACCTACTAGTCTCTATTTTCATGCTACTAGTACTTATTTTTAGATACTAGTATCTATTCCATTAAGTACTGGTACTTATTCATTAGCGACTAGTGCTTATTCTTTAGTACTAGTGCCTATTCTTTAGATACTAGTGCTTATTCTTTAGATATTCTTTTGAATACGTATTAGTAGCTAATGAATAAGTACTGGTATCTATTTAATAGGTACTAGTATCTAATGACTTAGTACTAGTATTTATTGAATAAATACTAGTATCTATTAATAGGTACTAGTATCTAAAAGGTCATTTTCTCTTTCTCTCTCTCTGAGCCAATATGGCAAGCCGTTTTAACATTTAATCATTTTAACCTACTAGTCTCTATTTTCATGCTACTAGTACTTATTTTTTAGATACTAGTATCTATTCCATTAAGTACTAGTACTTATTCATTAGTGACTAGTGCTTATTCTGTTTAGAATATTCAAAGTGCTTATTCAATTTTTTTGCTTATTTATATTTTCAGAGCAGAAAATCCGATTTTTCTGCTTATTCAATATTGCATCTAAAAATGTAATTGACTTGACGTGTGTGTGTGTGTGTGTGTGTGTGTGTGTGTGTGTGTGTGTGTGTGTGTGTGAGAGAGAGATGTGTCTGTTACAGTGACAAGAGTTTAACCCTTTAAGGCCTTGTCTTTTTGGATATATATTTTTTTTATTAAAAAAAATGTGCATACAACCCATATATTTTAAATGTATTGTTTGCTTTAAATTAAATTAAGATTGTATGTTTGGTAATTGAACCTAAATAAATTTTAAATTAATGTGCTATATTTCAGATCAATATATTTGTTTTCCTTCATTTTAATCAACACTAACTTTATTCTCATCTGAATTATAAAGAATTTATTTCTGTATAAAATAAAAAATCCCGAATAATCCAGACCAACCAGAGCGCACTATTTCTACAACATCATCAGTGCTGAAGCGAAACTACCAGAGCCGTTCGGCAGATAGCAAGCAGATATTTTGTGTCACGTCGTGCACAATAACCCTAAAGGCACCAGGGTGGCGGTGCCACCGGCTTTATATATATATATATATATATATATATATATATATATATATATATATATATATATATAAATATAGCTGCGAGCAGCGATGAAGGGCCCAAGCCGGCGGCACCGCCACCCTGGTGCCTTTAGGTAACTAAAGGCACCGGGGTTGCGGTGCCACCGGCTTGGGCCCGTAATCGCTGCTCGCAGCTATATTTATTATTATTATTATTATTTTATCGACTATTCGGGCACTTTTGGGGCTCTTAACGTGCACGAAAACTCTTGAAACTTTGCACACTGGTCAGAACCCGCGGCCAGCAGGGCCGGGCTGAAGCTGGTACCCGGGCGTGGCAGGGGGGCTCGACAGCGCCCCCTGGAACGGGGTCCGAAAACTTGGTCCATAAATCAAACACGCTTCCATGTAATAATATGAAACTCGGTACACATATAGATCTCATCGGTTCATATATCCTTTGTACTTTTACTTTTTACCCCAGCCCAACAGGAAGTCGGCTATTATGGTTTGTTTGGAAGCGTATGCCCCTGGAATTCGATATACTCCTCCTAGAGAATTCAACCAATCGCAAGGAAACTCGGTCAGCATGATGTCAAGACATTGAGGATGAAAAATTGCCAGGGGATTTTTCATATCTCGAACGGTTTGGCCGTGGCGAGGAAACGAATTTATGGCGAATAATGGAAACAGGAAGTGTGTTATAACTTCTGCATACATTAACTGATCTTGATGAAACTTCAACAGTATGTTCGCTGTAAGAGGCCGATCACATGGATGTGACTATTGTGAGTCAAAGTTATAGCGCCACCAACTGGCAGCAGGAAGTGTGTCACTTTCTAAATGCTTTTGACAAAAGTGGGGGGGTTAGTTTTATCTACAGTTACAAAACTCAGCGTGTATATTCTTCTCCTCAAGCCAAACAACTTTCTAATTTAAAGTAATTAGCTCCGACCCTCAGAAAGTCAGATATTGTGGTTTGAATAGGGTCATTTTCTCTCTCTCTCTCTCTGAGCCAATATGGCAAGCCGCTTTAACATTTAATCATTTTAACCTACTAGTCTCTATTTTCATGCTACTAGTACTTATTTTTAGATACTAGTATCTATTCCATTAAGTACTGGTACTTATTCATTAGCGACTAGTGCTTATTCTTTAGTACTAGTGCCTATTCTTTAGATACTAGTGCTTATTCTTTAGATATTCTTTTGAATACGTATTAGTAGCTAATGAATAAGTACTGGTATCTATTTAATAGGTACTAGTATCTAATGACTTAGTACTAGTATTTATTGAATAAATACTAGTATCTATTAATAGGTACTAGTATCTAAAAGGTCATTTTCTCTTTCTCTCTCTCTGAGCCAATATGGCAAGCCGTTTTAACATTTAATCATTTTAACCTACTAGTCTCTATTTTCATGCTACTAGTACTTATTTTTTAGATACTAGTATCTATTCCATTAAGTACTAGTACTTATTCATTAGCGACTAGTGCTTATTCTGTTTAGAATATTCAAAGTGCTTATTCAATTTTTTTGCTTATTTATATTTTCAGAGCAGAAAATCCGATTTTTCTGCTTATTCAATATTGCATCTAAAAATGTAAGTGACTTGACGTGTGTGTGTGTGTGTGTGAGAGAGAGAGATGTGTCTGTTACAGTGACAAGAGTTTAACCCTTTAAGGCCTTGTCTTTTTGGATATATATTTTTTTTATTTAAAAAAATGTGCATACAACCCATATATTTTAAATGTATCGTTTGCTTTAAATTAAATTAAGATTGTATGTTTGGTAATTGAACCTAAATAAATTTTAAATTAATGTGCTATATTTCAGATCAATATATTTGTTTTCCTTCATTTTAATCAACACTAACTTTTAGGGCTGCAACAACGAATCGATTAAATCGATTAAAATCGATTTTTGAAAGAGTTGGCAACGAATTACATAATCGATTCGTTGCATCGCGCGACACGGAAATGTTTGAGTATAAAAAAAAAATTGGAGTTGAGCGCGGAGCACTGTCGCTCAATCGCGGAGCGAGCGCGAGAGAGACCGAGTGTGTCCGAGATCGCGCGCACGAGAGAGAGAGAGACCGAGTGTGTCCGAGATCGCGCGCACGAGAGAGAGAGAGACCGAGTGTGTCCGAGATCCCGCGCACGAGAGAGAGAGAGAGAGAGAGAGAGAGAGAGAGAGACCGAGTGTGTCCGAGATCGCGCGCACGAGAGAGAGAGACCGAGTGTGTCCGAGATCGCGCGCACGAGAGAGAGAGACCGAGTGTGTCCGAGCATTGGTAATTTGGTACATACTACAGTAATATATAATTAGGCCTACTATATAAGATATAAATAAAAATAACAATTACATTCTTACCACTGAATTAGCTGACTGCCAATTGTATTAAATTGTAGGGATGCTACTATGGGAATATTTTCCCACCGTGACTCCGCTGGGGGCTTTAAAGTCGCTAGTTTGAAAGCGAAAGTAACGGACGTCTCCACAAGACGTGCAGCTGTGAGCATTTTCGTTTCATTTTAAAAGAAGCTCCATTTCGGGGGCGGATTTCTTGAATGTATTTTACAAAATCACAATGTTGTGTTTGATTGCGAGTATCCAAAAATAAGTAAACACTTTGCAGTTTGAATGATCTTCTTGAATAAAATGACGGAGTAGCCAATGTTTCCACTGTTCGATCGCGGACGTCCACACGGACATTGATAATGGTGGCGCGTGCAGAGCGCTCGAGGGAATTCCTATGGAAGTAGGAATGAACTAAAAAACGTTCACTCTGTTCTGCTCGCTCATCGTCGTGGACGCGCAGCGTTATGAATGCCCGTGTGATGCAGCATAACACAGCAGAGAGAGACGCTCACTCTCAACTCGTGATTAATGAAATTTGACTCCGGTTGCTGATCTTTACTGCAACTTTCGTTCAGCTCACAATTTAGTAAGCAAACCCGTTCAGCTTTTAATTGTAGTGACTAAATGATTTTATTAAACACACACACACACACACACACACACACACACACACACACACACACACACACACACACACACACACACAAACACACACATCAAATTGACGGTGGGGGGCAATGGTATATTTAAATCTGCAAATTGTAATATATGCAGGGCACCCCGGTCCAGTCTTATTAAATGTATGCTTCATCTTTCATTTTTAATTTGTAAATTTGATCAATAAATTAAATTATTTAGAATGATAAGACACTATATGGCTTTTACCCTAGGTAGGGCTGATCAAATTAAATCGTTTACACTGAAAAATAACAATGCATTAAATAATGTTATGAGATTGTTTTAAATATAAGTCGATTAAAAATCGTTGGGAAGAATGATACTTTTAAACATAACACTAAACCGTCATTAGGTGTCGCCAGGCGACCGTCTTAATGAGCGAGTCATTGATTCATTCGTTCAAACAATTCGTTCGAACGGTTGAGTCATTCATGAATGAGACAGATTATGGATTGGTCATTGAATCTTTGAGTCAACCGATTCGTTCAAAATGCTGAATCATTCAGTAATGAGAACGCGTTGCTGTGAGATGCTCTATCGAAAGCCAAATGGTTCAGAATTCGCGTGGATTTGATCGCCGTCTAAATATTAAAACGCCGTCTTCATAACGCCGCCAGGCGTTAAATAAGCGCCGTCAGGCGATAAGTTAACGTCACACGCCGCCACGCGTTAAAATAACGCCACTCCCTGATAGATGTTAAATTGACGCCACACGCAAATCAAAATGCAGATTTGTGAGCTCATCTACATGGCCCCTCCTATTCTGAGTTTGAGGACTCTACGGCAAGTCGGAGAAGACAATCCTGTTTGGAAGAGCGTGAAAATTAATGACTTAATTTTCATTTTTGGGTGAACTAACCCTTTAAATTGGGCCGGGGCTCTCCGGGGCTCAGCCCCGGCACAGCCTGCTCGTTTACAGTCAGTTGCCTACTGGAAATTATTTCACATAAAATTTGATGAAAGTGATGCTTTTGA